>NW_021641043.1:143618-205367 GCF_900964775.1 Scleropages formosus | reverse complement strand
TTCTGGCCTTCCCGAATGGAGAAGCCATTAGAAGAAGCCATTTTAAAGCCATCATTGTCCACGATGACTCTGAGCTTCATATGCCGTGCCGTTAAAATGTTGTTAAATCAATATTTGGTAATGTTGTTACTTCAGTACAACATTTTCACAGTTCACTCAAAACATGAAGAGTTTAGCTGTCTACACATGACCTGTGACAGGTTGACTCTATGCTGCAATTAGCCATTATACTATAGGAAAAACAAAGACACAGAACCACATCTAGCAAGAAGCTGAAAGTTGAAGAAGGTGAAAGAAATGTGTACCGGTACTTTTTTCAGCATGAATGTAAACAGCACTTCAGTGTGAATATAAGATGACGACTTACTGTGTTGAGCTCCTCCTTCTTCCCTATATAGTTTTCCTTCAATTTCACTTTTTTTAATGGTCATTTGCTGTACCATAACCGGGGTAACCAATAAAGAAGAAAAAAACTGATACCACACAATTACAGAAATTTATCCGCAGCTGTTGCAGATCTATGGAGTTGTGGTTTAAAAACATTGTTTTAAACTGAATGACCGCTGAAATACTGCTGCCATCAGTATCGCTTTTTAAGTGTTTGTTAAATGCACTTACTAAAACAATATGGGATCCCAAAAGTTCTGTTCCACATTACACCAAGATTAGACATGAAGAAGCCTGCAATTGAAATAAACTAAAAATGAACAGGAATAGCTAAATGGCACGCCTGTTCACAAAGAAAATGTAGTTGTCCAGTTAGTAATGACTAACTTGTGTGTCTACAACATGCCTGTGTGACTCACATCAGGTCACTTACTTGTGAAGATGTTAAGTCCAAATTTTCGTTATTTACATATGAAATATGCAACAAATGCCAGTTTTTAGGAGAGAAGACAATTTTCAGCAATGATTCTTTTGTTTATTAACTTATATTATTTCTTAATTCACTGGTGGAATATTTTCTAGCAAAGTCAAAGTGTAATTTCTCTGATTGATGAGCGTAATTTTTACGAAATCACTTACAGCATTTAGAAATTATGCTTTCAAGCTAAAACTTAACTATCACATAGACAACTTGTAGTACTTTGGTTTGATAGTACATTAGAATTTCTGATGAAAGCAGAGCCAAAACAGAACTAAAAAAAACGTTAACCTACCAGCTAGCAAAAAATCGGATATCTCGACGTCCCCGCGTCGTGTGCCCACCATTTCACAACCTTGACTGGTAGCAGCTCCGACCACGTTAAGTCTAAGACATATACTGTATTTAAGTATAAAAAAAAAAAAAAAAAAAAAAATTACACACCCATGGCATGGCTACAAATTGCTTACTTACCAAAAATGAGGATCCTTGGACAGGGTTATACCGAATTTACGTAACGCGCAGTACTGTTGCAAACCCTTGATAGTGAAAAAGATCCCCACCTCCACGACATAAAAAAGCGGGAAAACGTATATATAGACATGCGCAGAGAGAACAGTATGTCGAAAGTTCATTGAACAGTTTTTTCAAATTACCTTTAATTGAATAAAATTTACTTGTTTTCAATATAGCAAGTACATTTTTAAATTAATTTAAAAACATCTGTAGTATTAAATTACACATTAAAATCTATAAATTAAAAGTTCCCAAAAGCGACTCTTTCACGATGTGAGTTCTTCTTGCATACATCTATGCATACCGAAAATTTCGAAATGGTGGGCACAAGAAAACGCGGGGATGAGATAATCCGAGTTTGCTAGCTGGTAGGTTAACGTTTTTTTAGTTCTGTTTATTATGCTCTGCTTTGTTTCATCAGAAATTCTAATGTACTAACCAAAGTACTACAAGTTGTCTGTGTCATAGTTAAGTTTAGCTTTGAAAGCATAATTTCTAAATGCTGCAAGTGATTTCGTAAAAATTATAGCTCATCAGAGAAATTACACACTTGCTAGAAAATATTCCACCAGTGAATTAAGAAATAACCTAACCTACCAGCTAGAAAACTCGGATTATCTCATCCCCGCGTTTTCTTGTGCCCACCATTTCGAAATTTTCGGTATGCATAGTAGATGTATGCAAGAAGAACTCACATCGTGAAAGAGTCGCTTTTGGGAACTTTTAATTTATAGATTTTAATGTGTAATTTAATACTACAGATGTTTTTAAATTAATTTAAAAATGTACTTGCTATATTGAAAACAAGTAAATTTTATTCAATTAAAGGTAATTTGAAAAAACTGTTCAATGAACTTTCGACATACTGTTCTCTCTGCGCATGTCTATATACGTTTTCCCGCTTTTTTGTGTCGTGGAGGTGGGGATCTTTTTCACTATCAAGGGTTTGCAACAGTACTGCGCGTTACGTAAATTCGGTATAACCCTGTCCAAGGATCCTCATTTTTGGTAAGTAAGCAATTTGTAGCCATGCCATGGGTGTGTAATTTTTTTTTTTTTTTTTTTTTTATACTTAAATACAGTATATGTCTTAGACTTAACGTGGTCGGAGCTGCTACCAGTCAAGGTTGTGAAATGGTGGGCACACGACGCGGGGACGTCGAGATATCCGATTTTTTGCTAGCTGGTAGGTTAACGTTTTTTTTAGTTCTGTTTTGTGCTCTGCTTTCATCAGAAATTCTAATGTACTATCAAACCAAAGTACTACAAGTTGTCTATGTGATAGTTAAGTTTTTAGCTTTGAAAGCATAATTTCTAAATGCTGTAAGTGATTTCGTAAAAATTACAGCTCATCAATCAGAGAAATTACACTTTGACTTTGCTAGAAAATATTCCACCAGTGAATTAAGAAATAATATAAGTTAATAAACAAAAGAATCATTGCTGAAAATTGTCTTCTCTCCTAAAAACTGGCATTTGTTGCATATTTCATATGTAAATAACGAAAATTTGGACTTAACATCTTCACAAGTAAGTGACCCGATGTGAGTCACACAGGCATGTTGTAGACACACAAGTTAGTCATTACTAACTGGACAACTACATTTTCTTTGTGAACAGGCTTGCCCATTTAGCTAATTCCTGTTCATTTTTAGTTTATTTCAATTGCAGGCTCTTCATGTCTAATCTTGGTGTAATGTGGAACAGAACTTTTTGGGGATCCCATATTGTTTAGTAAGTGCATTTAACAAACACTTAAAAAGCGATACTGATGGCAGCAGTATTTCAGCGGTCATTCAGTTTAAAACAATGTTTTAAACCACATGTTGGCGCAGCCATCTCTGCGTTTGAGAAGTGGTAAATAGATTATACTTAACGGAGGTAACAAAGTACACGTTCACACCATCTGTTTGCTTAAACCGGAAGGGGAGAACATTTATTTACATACGTGCTTCATCAGAACACATCACGCACAACAAAGGTCATGTGATCGATACTTCACCAACATGAGAGCACACTGAATAGAATCTCCAACACCACAACTCCATAGATCTGCAACAGCTGCGGATAAATTTCTGTAATTGTGTGGTATCAGTTTTTTTCTTTCTTTATTGTTACCACGGTTATGGTACAGCAAATGACCATTAAAAAAAAAAGTGAAATTGAAGGAAAAATATATAGGGAAGAAGGAGGAGCTCAACACCAGTAAGTCGTCATCTTATAATTCACACTGAAGTGCTGTTTACATTCATGCTGAAAAAAGTACCGGTACACATTTCTTTCACCTTCTTCAACTTTCAGCTTCTTGCTAGATGTGGTTCTGTGTCTTTGTTTTTCCTATAGTAGTATAATGGCTAATTGCAGCATAGAGTCAACCTGTCACAGGTCATGTGTAGACAGCTAAACTCTTCATGTTTTGAGTGAACTGTGAAAATGTTGTACTGAAGTAACAACATTACCAAATATTGATTTAACAACATTTTAACGGCACGGCATATGAAGCTCAGAGTCATCGTGGACAATGATGGCTTTAAAATGGCTTCTTCTAATGGCTTCTCCATTCGGGAAGGCCAGAAACTTTAAAGGAGTTTCACAGTACAATTTGCCAAGCATTGGAATTGAACGAGACTTTGGTATTCAGTTCGTGGATCCTGACTTCAGTAATGAATTCATGAATGTTACATCAGTACAAGACATACGGGACAGAAGTACAATCAAGTTAGCGTACATGCTGAGTGATGTGGGTGTGAGTCCATCTTCTTCATTGCAAAATTCTCCCAGCACTTCAGGATCATCTGGAGCACCAAAAAGAGGCCCAACATCTCCCAGTGTGTCCTCATTGTCTTCAACAGACTATGATAACACCATCATTCAGGGACTGAACCGAGAGCGTGTGCATGACCACGTGAGTTCTCTATTCCTTGCTTTCCAAACAATGTACAGGTGCAGCATATACATACGATACAGTGTGATGGATAAAATGAACCACATATTAGCAACAGCTACTGTACACACTCAACATTTCAGTTTCACCAAAGGGGAGTGGGGGGGGGGGGTATTCAAAATGAAACTACGAAAGTAATAAATGTGAGTATTCTTAAATCATTGGACATATGATATGTTTTCAGATAAAGTATATAGGGACATATAAGTTATGTTAAAAAAGCTATGTAAGATACAGTGAAAACCTATAAGCTCTAGTAAGCAAGCTGCTTTTCTCTGATAGTCCAAGGGCTGGTTTAAGGAAAAATGAATATGTTTTGCTGGTGTTGAAAGCTCATATTAAAGATTACATTATCATAGTCTACATGGGTTTATATTTGTGGAAAGTTCAGACTTACCAGTGTCCTGGGGTGGTGTCTGCAGCTCCCTGTTTATAATGCCCGTATTGCTTGTATGAGTTGCTGTAGGTGTATTCTGACTTTGTCGGGTAGGCCCCCGGGCCCCCCATTCCGTTCGGGTTAAACTGGTGGTACGAGTAGGGGTTCACAGATTGTGAGTAGGTCTGGCTCTGATAGTACTCATGTTGGCTGTGCCCCCCCCGTCGGTCCTCTGTAGAAACCCATATCTGTGGCTGAGAAGTCGGGCAAGGTTGGAGAGTCTTTGGATGCAGGGTGGCAGCTCATAGAGTTTGGGATGTCAGTCAAAATGCTGGCGAGCTGCTTTTCAAAAGCTGGTCCACTCATTATTGGTCGCACAGCATCTCCTCCTTCCTGAAAGCAGGCGGTCCGAGTGTGCAGTAGATAGAGAAGGGGAAAGAGCAGTAAAGCAGGACCAAATCCTTCAAAAAACTTCTCTGGTGAAATTCTCTGTGCAGAACTGCATGCACTGGGGCAGCACCCAGCCGAGTAAAACTCTTCGTTATCGAACACTGGGTGGATTCTCTCTTCCTTTCGGCCCAGAAGAAGCCCCCCCCCCCGGTAAAACAGCTCTGTGTCTCCTCCCCTGCTTCAAGCACACAGCAGCACACAACACACACCATCTTGCTGGTGCGATAATTTACTGGAATTATTGCCTTTCTATCTAAGGTAAATTCGTGTTCACCCGTAAGATGCACATTTGGTTTGCGTTGAGCATACAACTGTAATTGAGCATAACGCTTTTGGAAAAGGAGCCAAAGTATCATTCTGCCGACACATTATTTATATTAGTGGGATGACCTTTTCAGTGTGAGTCACCCTGCTACCATGGCCTTCCTATATTGAGTTCATTGTCTGTGACTTGATATGTCTCCGGAACCTATTCCCTCGGTCTAAGAGCTCGGAACAGAGTTCCGGTGGTGTTGTTGAACTCTGTTTTCTCTGAGCATATTCGGTGGAACCTGATGAGTTGGGACTTGATCAATCCTTGGAAGGTGCGTTTGGGCTGGAAGCTGGATTTGTGCGGTAGACAGTGTGTGTCAGTGCTTTTAAAGTAAACCTTGGTCTCGAGTGTTTTTAAAGCCACCTTGAGGTTTACTGTAATGGACTGTGGTGTCCAGGAAGTTTACTTCCTGTGTGTCTCAGTGTTGTTTTATTGTTATTTTGGAGTGGTGTGTGTGTGTTCATGAGTGTGTCAAAATCCTCGTGGCCATGGTGCCAGACCCTGAAAATGTCACCCAGGTATCTGTAGCACTGGAGTGGTCTGTTTGGGCATTTCATAAATAGAGTTTCCTCCCAGTCTGCCATGTAGATGCTCGCGTAGACCAAGGGCAAATTTTTCTTTTTTTTTTTTTTAAACCCATTGCTGTCCGCTGTATCTGTAGGTAGACTTGTTTGTTAAATTCAGAATTATTCCTGATGACACTGATTTCCAGTAATTGTAGGAGTTCAGTGTCTGGTCCATTGTGGTCTGGGTACCTTAGAATGGTGTTCTTTACTGCTCTCAGGCCCAGGTCTGTTGCAATGTTCGTGTATAGGCTGTTGATATCACTGGTGAACAGAGATCCTACACTTCGCAGCTAGCCTGTCTTCCTGTCATGGCCTCTCCATCAAAGTGGGAAACTCGTTCATTTTGCCTACTTCCTTAGCTAAGAGTCTGGGAGTGATGCTTGACTTAAGTCTGTCTGCGCTCCATTCTGAGCAGCATGATGAAATCTCGCGCCATTACGTCAATCATCCCCTTGTCCAGCGTATCCGTGCTGTATACGCTACCTGCCCATTGGTCACTTAGTTGCGTTCTTAGTTTTATTTCTTCTGCTTCTGTTAGGAAAAAACGGACTATATATAGGGTTCAGTGCTATCCACGGTTTCAGGCATCCAGCGGGGGCCTCGGAACATATCTCCTGTGCATAAGAGGGTGCAACTGTCTCTTTACCCCCTATATTTAATTGCACAATTTTATAACTTATAGTAATTTATTGTACTTTGAAGTAGTCTTTGAAAATTACTGTGTGGTGTGTTTGTATTTATCATCTTTTTTTGGTTTATTGTAGTAGAGTTTTCATTACATATGTGGGTGTTTTCTTACCAATTTAAAATTGTTTTTATTTGGTGTATTTGGTTATTTGCATTGTTTATATATCGTATCAAAATGTCTAAATGGGGGAGATGATGTGAAAAGAGAAACATGCAAAGAAAATGATAGTTAAGGTGTACAGCAACACCTTGGGAACAGGCCAGGGAACCGCCTCTCTTGTGCAGTAGAGTTGCCGGACAAGTTTATTTGTGTCTTTTTGCCATGGGGTATGTTTTTTTTTTGTGTGTTTTAAAGATTCCATCATGTAATGTTTACACTGCAGAGACTCATGGACATAGTCAGGAAGCAAGGCAAATGGTCAGACATCAAGAACAAACAACAGGGAACAGGATAAATGCTGTTAGCATAGCAAAGCCAGATGTCTCAACGAGATGTGTGGCTGAGGAGTGTCTTCTAAAGACAAGTATGCTGATTACCGTCAAGCGTTTAATCGGAGCCAGGTGCTGCCGATTGTGGTGCGGGTGGGGATGTGACAGTTTTAGTAGTGGCATGCCACTTTTTATTGTTTATTTATTGAGTAAAGATTTTTAAACAGTTTAAGCGATGGATGGGGAAATTTTCTGTGCCGCACTGGGCAGTTTGTTGCACCAGACACTTTTAATGTTCTGGTAATCCACTCTGATCCATGGGGGGGATGAAGGTTTCAAAGATTTGAACCTTGGGGTGCGCTTTTAATTTGCTTTAAGTGGTTCCAATGTTCTCATAATCACCAGCAGTTTGTGCTGAAATCCAGCAACTGAATCCCTTCATTCTCATCCAGGGTTGGTTTTTTTTTTTAATAGCCGTATTCCAAGAATGAGGAGTACAGGCTTTTTTCAGCATGTTATTAATTACTGGCATTGTAATGACCATTGGAGGCAATATTCTAAATGACCATAAAGGGCGCAACTTTGGACAAACCCAGCTCTATTCGCCACACCTGTATTCAATCGAAGTCTTTAACAGAGTGAAGCAGAACAATAAAATTCACCTCAGGGATTGGTTCTTGTCCTTTACCCTTCGGATCTCCCCCATGGCTCTTTGAACCACACCCGCAACAACCGACTGGAAGAGTATCTGTGGTCAGCATCCATCTGAATTGGAAAAGAATCTTCTGGTAAACTACTCCAAAATGATACATGGATCTACAGAAAAATATCTGAGTGAAGTATTTACGTGAGCATTTTAATAGCAAAATGACAACCCATTATTTACAATTACTGCAGCTGATCTAATGTTTTTACCTTGTCATTGTGGAATCTCACAAAAACTTCACACCCCTCCTCGCACTTGTCCTTGATCCTTACTTTGTTCTTGCCATCTCTTTTATATCTTCTGTGTCTGACTTTCTAACCCTACCTTGGGTCCTCAAAATTAGCTCCTGCCCCCCCCAGTGGATATCAGCTCTGTGTTGCTGATAGAAAGGCTGCACTTGCATGCTAAATGGTTTTCTCTGGAAACCATGACAAGCATTAGTAAATTAAAATTCACACACGTACACGTTTTCAGAACCGCTTGTCTCATACGGGGTCGCGGGGAACCGGAGCCAACCCGGTGACGCAGGGCGTAAAGCCGGAGAGGGAGGGGACACACCCAGGACGGGACGCCAGTCCATCGCAAGGCACCCCAAGCAAGACTTGAACCCCAGACCCACCGCAGAGCAGGACTGTGGTCCAACCCACTGCGCCACCGCACCCCTACTAAATTATAATTCACTTCTTCCAGACTCACTGTGCCAGTTCTCTCTGAAGTTCATGTAAGGTGTGTAAATGTTCATGTGCTATAACTTTGAGATCATACCTGTTAAACCTTCACGCAGCTACTGCTGTACTGTAACAAATGTTTATATTAAATATATTGTTTATATAAAACTAGAAGGTGATTAGGAATCATCAATATTCAGAAAGTTTTATGCAGCTATTTGTGCAATGTACATTATTTTATATGGTGGAAAAAAGCTAACTTAAGAATCGCACATCTACATGTGTATATCTTTCTGCTAATACAATATGTGTATAAGTAAAACTTATCTTAGCTTGAACAAATGCAGCTGCATGGGAAACTTCTGTAGAATAAGTGAAAACCTTTTTTTTTTTTTTTCTTTTTTTTTTTAAAAAAAAAAAAAAGGAAATCATTTCCCAAATTTGGTTGGGAAACTTGGATTTTGTTTTGGCTACTGTTTTGTTTAGTGTGGGGTGTGTGGTATGAAGTGTGGAATTGCAGGTGGTTTTATTTTTAAAATTGGGTTATTTATTCACCTGTCTAACACGCCTTTAGGCAGTGTACTATATACAACCACATCAACAGTCAGAGCGTGTTTCAGTTGCTTGGTTGTGGTGTGATGACTCTCCCCACGCGGCTTCATTGTGAAATTGTAGGTGGCATTGAAATTTTAAAATTAGGTTGATTGCTGTCTGCAATCACATCAACAGTGAGAGACAATACAGAAAGGTCGCCCGGTACAGAAGGACCCCAGTCTTACCCCCCAGTCTCTGCTGCAGCGCCTGGAGGTTTTTGTAGTCCTCGAGAACCCAGGGCTGTCCCTCGCCAGGTGCATGTCGGTTTGTTCACCAGAAGAGATTGTAATCCCCATCTGTGTGTCCATTTTAAGACTGCTTGCTGCCATCATGTCCCTTTGTTGCACTCAAGCATCAAATCTATTCTGCAAACTTACCATTTTTCACCTTTTTTTTTTTTCTTTTTCTTTTTTAAATAGTATTAATAAATATCAGTAAGTAGCACAATGTTGGGCTCAACTATTCGGAGTGGTAGAGACAACAACATACACAATCACATCAACACTGAAAGACAATACAGAAAGTTGCCCGGTATAGATGAAGCCCAGTCTTACCTCCCTGTCTCTGTTGCAGCACCTGGACCAGGTCTTTGTAGCCCGCGAGAACCCAGAGCCGGCCCTCAGCAGGTGCGCGTCACTTTCTTCACCGGCAGCGATTGTAATCCCCGTTTGTCTAGGGCCGCCTTCTCTGCCTCCTTCAACGTGTGGACCCGTGCCGGTCCGTGCGATGCTGGTGACGGATGCGTTGCTGGGAGGTATGTAAAAAGCCTTACGTATGTGTGTGTTTGCCTATAGGGTGTCTAGTTGTGGGGGAGAGGTGGAGCAAGAGTCCCACCTGTTGTCATGTTATAGTTGCTTTGTTGTGGTGTGATGGCATCCCATCGTGGCTTCATTGTGGAATTGCAGGTAGGCTTAAAATTTTAAAATTGGGTTAATTTGTTCACCTGTCTCGTCACGCATTTAGGCAGTGTACTGTACCCAATTTTAAAAATTTTTAACCCTACCTGCAATTCCACAATGAAGCCACGGGGGGGATGCCGTCACACCACAACAAAGCAACTATAACATGCTCTGACTGTTCGTGTGATTGGGTTAATTTGTTCACCTGTCTCTACACGCATTTAGGCAGTGTACTGTACACAGTCACATCAACAGTCAGAGCATGTTTTCTTTAGTGTGTGTGTGTGTGTGTGTGTGTGTGTGTGTGTCCGTCCATTTTAAGACTGCTTGCTGCCATCATGTCCCTTTGTTGCACTCAAGCATCAGATCTGTTTTACAAACTTGCCAAGTAACACACTGTTGGGCCCAACTATTCAGAGTGGTGTGTACGTTGCTGTCTGCAATCACATCAACAGTGAGAGACAATACAGAAAGTTGCCCGGTATAGATGAAGCCCAGTCTTACCTCCCTGTCTCTGTTGCAGCACCTGGACCAGGTCTTTGTAGTCCGCGAGAACCCAGAGCCGGCCCTCAGCAGGTGCGCGTCACTTTCTTCACCGGCAGCGATTGTAATCCCTGTTTGTCTAGGGCTGCCTTCTCTGCCTTCTTCAACGTGTGTTCCAATGCCAGTCGGTGCGATGCTGGTGACGGCTGCATTGCTGGGAGGTGTGTAAAAAAGCGTAATATATGCATGCGTTTGCCTATAGGGTGTCTAGTTGTGGGGGAGAGGTGGCGCAACAGTTCCACCAGTCGTGGTGTGATGGCGCCCCTCGTGGCTTTATTGTGGAATTGCAGGTAAGGTTACACTTAATAGTGGGTTAATTCCTACACGTGTAAACATGCTTTTTGGCAGTGTACTGTACACAATCACATCAACATTCAGAGCATGTTGTAATTGCTTTGTCGTGGTGTGATGGCGCCCCCTCGTGGCTTTATTGTGGAATTGCAGGTAAGGTTATACTTTTAATAGTGGGTTAATTCCTACATGTGTAAACATGCTTTTTGGCAGTGTACTGTACACAATCACATCAACATTCAGAGCATGTAATTGCTTTGTCGTGGTGTGGTGGCGCCCCCTCGTGGCTTTATTGTGGAATTGCAGGTGGGCTCAAAATTTTAATACTGGGTTAATTCCTACACGTGTAAACATGCTTTTTGGCAGTGTACTGTACACAATCACATCGTGTAAACATGCTTTTTGGCAGTGTACTGTACACAATCACATCGTGTAAACATGCTTTTTGGCAGTGTACTGTACACAATCACATCAACATTCAGAGCATGTTGTAATTGCTTTGTCGTGGTGTGATGGCGCCCCCCTCGTGGCTTTATTGTGGAATTGCAGGTAAGGTTACACTGTTAATAGTGGGTTAATTCAGAATCAGAATCAGAATCAGAACGAGCTTTATTGCCAAGTATGTTCGCACATACAAGGAATTTGTCTTGGTGACAGGAACTACCACAGCACAGACAGAATGACAGTGACAAGACACAGATGAGAAGATAGAGTATGTGAGCAAGGGATAAAAAATATTTAAAAAAATATAAAGTACCCAATATACAAAAATAGTACAAAAATAGTCGCTAGATACAAATGCAAGGGAGTGTAAGAGAAATGTGATAAATAGTTATAAATATAAATAGCATTATGTATTGCACGGTTTACTCTCTAGGGGAGAGATTTAGGTGTTCATGAGGTAGATGGCCTGAGGAAAGAAACTTCTCTTGTGCCTGGCTGTCCTGGTGCACAGTGCTCTGTAGCGCCGGCCAGATGGCAAGGGTTCGAAGAGGAAGTGGCCTGGATGTGAGGGGTCTAGAATGATTTTGCTCGCCCTTTTACTGACTCTGGACGAGTGCAGTTCTTGGAGAGCTGGGGGGGGATGTGCCGATGATTCTTCCAGCAGTCCGAACTATCCGCTGCAGTCTTCTGATGTCTGACTTCGTAGCTGAGCCGAACCAGACAGTTATAGAGGTGCAGAGGACGGACTCAATGACTGCAGAGTAGAATTGCAGCAGTAGCTCCTGTGGCAGGTTGAACTTTCTCAGCTGACGAAGGAAGTACAACCTCTGCTGGGCCTTCTTCACAATGGAGTCTATGTGGGGCTCCCACTTCAGGTCCTGTGAGATGGTGGTGCCCAGGAACCTGAATGACTCCACTGTTGCCACAGTGCTGTTCATGATGGTGAGTGGGGATAATGCTGAGGTGTTTCTCCTGAAGTCTACGATCATCTCCACTGTTTTGAGCGTGTTCAGCTCCAGGTTGTTATGACTGCACCAGACAGCCAGCTCTTGGACCTCCTGTCTATAGGCAGACTCGTCGCCATTCCGGATGAGGCCGATGAGTGTGGTGTCGTCTGCAGACTTCAGGAGTTTGACAGAGGGGTCTTTCGCGGTGCAGTCGTTGGTGTATAGGGAGAAGAGCAGTGGGGAGAGCACACATCCCTGGGGGGCTCCAGTACTGATTGTGCGAGTTTCGGATGAGAATTTTCCCAGCCTCACTATCTGCTGCCTGTCTGTCAGAAAGTTGGTGATCCACTGACAGATGGAGGTGGGCACGGAGAGTTGGCTTAATTTGGACAGGAGGAGGTGTGGGATGATGGTGTTGAAGGCTGAGCTGAAGTCCACGAACAGGATTCTCGCATAAGTCCCTGGTTTGTCCAGATGTTGTAGAATGTAGTGCAGTCCCATGTTGACTGCATCATCCGCAGACCTGTTTGCTCGGTAAGCAAACTGCAGGGGGTCCAGCAAGGGTCCAGTGATGTCTTTCAGGTAGTCCAACACCAGTTTTTCAAGTGACTTCATGACCACAGATGTTAAGGCGACAGGTCTGTAGTCATTAAGTCCTGTGATCTTGGGTTTCTTTGGGATGGGGATGATGGTGGAGCGTTTGAAGCAGGAAGGAACTTCGCACATCTCCAGTGATCTGTTGAAGATCTTTGTGAAGATAGGGGCCAGCTGGTCAGCACAGGTTTTTAGGCAGGCCGGTGAGACACCGTCTGGGCCTGGTGCTTTCCTTGTCTTCTGTTTGATGAAGACCCGACGCACCTCCTCTTCGCAGATCAAAGGTACAGGAGGGGGGGAGGTGGGGGTTACTTGAGTTGTTAAGTGATTGGTGGAGAGAGGGTCTGAATGGGTGTAGGGTGTGAGACAGGGTTTATCAAACCTGCAATAAAACTCATTCAAATCGTCGGCTAGTTGTTGAGTTGACACGGTGCCGGGGGGTGGTGTCTTGTAATTTGTGATGTCTTTCAGGCCTTTCCACACCGATGCAGGATCGTTGGCTGAAAACTGTTTCTTCAGCTTTTCAGAGTAGTTTCTCTTAGCCACTCTGATCTCTTTTGCCAGTGTGTTTTTGGCCTGTTTATACAAGACTCTGTCCCCGTTCTTGTAGGCGTCTTCTTTGGCCTGACGAAGCTGTCTGAGTTTTGCAGTGAACCACGGTTTGTCATTGTTGTATGTTAAACGAGTCCTGGTAGGGATGCACATATCCTCACAGAAACTGACGTATGATGTTACAGAGTCTGTGAGCTCATCCAGATCGCTAGCAGCAGCCTCAAAAACACTCCAATCAGTGCACTCAAAGCAGGCTTGTAAGTCCTGCTCTGCTTCCCCAGTCCATCTTTTAACAGTCCTTATTACAGGTTTAGCTGATTTCAGTTTCTGCCTGTAGGTCGGTATAAGATGAACCAGGCAGTGATCAGAGAGCCCCAAAGCTGCCCGTGGAACAGAGTGATATGCATCCTTTACTGTGGTGTAGCAGTGGTCCAAAATATTACTGTCTCTGGTGGGACATGTAATATGCTGTCTGTATTTTGGCAGTTCACGGGAGAGATTTGCTTTATTAAAGTCCCCGAGAATGATTATAACAGAGTCCGGGTGTTGTTGCTCTGTGTCAGTGATCTGGTCGCCCAGCTGTTGCAGCGCTGCGTTCACGCACGCTTGCGGTGGAATGTAAACACTTACGAGGATGAAGGAGGAAAACTCCCGCGGCGAGTAGAAAGGCTTGCAGTTGATGAAGAGCGCTTCCAGGTCGGGACAGCACATCTTCTTCAACGCTGTCACATCTGTACACCACCTTTCGTTGATGTAGAAGCATGTCCCACCGCCACGTGATTTCCCCGCTGATTCCGCGTCGCGATCCGCTCTGAACAGCTGGAAGCCCGGCAGATGTAGCGCGCTGTCCGGGATGGCTTCATTCAGCCAGGTTTCCGTGAAACACAGAGCAGAGTTTAAGAAGTCCTTGTTTCTTTGGGACAGGAGGAAAAGTTCGTCCATTTTGTTGGGTAAGGAGCGGAGGTTCGCCAGATGGATACTAGGCAGCGCTGTTCTAAAGCCGCGCTTTCGGAGCTTGACAAGCGCGCCGGCTCGCTTTCCGCGCTTGCGCGTCTTGGAGCGCTTGGAGCGCTTGAGCAGCGCCGCTGCACCTCCGACTACAATGTCCAGCAAAACGTCAGAAAAGTCGAAAACCGGTAAAATGTCGGGTGGTGTGTACTGCCGAATGTTCAGCAGTTCTTCCCTGGTAAAACTGATTGTCGGAGTATAACTAAAGACAGGGCAAACTAACAAAAACATTAAAACAACTGTGGAGCTCCACACCGAGGCGGCCATCCGCGGCGCCATTTCATGGATTGTCCTTTTTCATGTAATAGTGGGTTAATTCCTACACGTGTAAACATGCTTTTTGGCAGTGTACTGTACACAATCACATCAACATTCAGAGCATGTAATTGCTTTGTCGTGGTGTGGTGGCGCCCCCTCGTGGCTTTATTGTGGAATTGCAGGTGGGCTCAAAATTTTAATACTGGGTTAATTCCTACACGTGTAAACATGCTTTTTGGCAGTGTACTGTACACAATCACATCGTGTAAACATGCTTTTTGGCAGTGTACTGTACACAATCACATCAACATTCAGAGCATGTTGTAATTGCTTTGTCGTGGTGTGATGGCGCCCCCTCGTGGCTTTATTGTGGAATTGCAGGTAAGGTTACACTTTTAATAGTGGGTTAATTCCTACATGTGTAAACATGCTTTTTGGCAGTGTACTGTACACAATCACATCGTGTAAACAGGCTTTTTGGCAGTGTACTGTACACAATCACATCAACATTCAGAGCATGTTGTAATTGCTTTGTCGTGGTGTGATGGCGCCCCCTCGTGGCTTTATTGTGGAATTGCAGGTAAGGTTACACTTTTAATAGTGGGTTAATTCCTACATGTGTAAACATGCTTTTTGGCAGTGTACTGTATACAATCACATCAACATTCAGAGCATGTTGTAATTGCTTTGTCGTGGTGTGATGGCGCCCCCTCGTGGCTTTATTGTGGAATTGCAGGTAAGGTTACACTGTTAATACTGGGTTAATTCCTACACGTGTAAACATGCTTTTTGGCAGTGTACTGTACACAATCACATCAACATTCAGAGCATGTTGTAATTGCTTTGTCGTGGTGTGATGGCGCCCCCTCGTGGCTTTATTGTGGAATTGCAGGTAAGGTTACACTGTTAATACTGGGTTAATTCCTACATGTGTAAACATGCTTTTTGGCAGTGTACTGTACACAATCACATCGTGTAAACATGCTTTTTGGCAGTGTACTGTACACAATCACATCAACATTCAGAGCATGTTGTAATTGCTTTGTCGTGGTGTGATGGCGCCCCCTCGTGGCTTTATTGTGGAATTGCAGGTAGGCTTACACTGTTAATAGTGGGTTAATTCCTACACGTGTAAACATGCTTTTTGGCAGTGTACTGTACACAATCACATCAACATTCAGAGCATGTTGTAATTGCTTTGTTGTGGTGTGATGGCGCCCCCTCGTGGCTTTATTGTGGAATTGCAGGTAAGGTTACACTGTTAATACTGGGTTAATTCCTACATGTGTAAACATGCTTTTTGGCAGTGTACTGTACACAATCACATCGTGTAAACATGCTTTTTGGCAGTGTACTGTACACAATCACATCAACATTCAGAGCATGTTGTAATTGCTTTGTCGTGGTGTGATGGCGCCCCCTCGTGGCTTTATTGTGGAATTGCAGGTAGGCTTACACTGTTAATAGTGGGTTAATTCCTACACGTGTAAACATGCTTTTTGGCAGTGTACTGTACACAATCACATCAACATTCAGAGCATGTTGTAATTGCTTTGTCGTGGTGTGATGGCGCCCCCTCGTGGCTTTATTGTGGAATTGCAGGTAAGGTTACACTGTTAATACTGGGTTAATTCCTACATGTGTAAACATGCTTTTTGGCAGTGTACTGTACACAATCACATCAACATTCAGAGCATGTTGTAATTGCTTTGTCGTGGTGTGATGGCGCCCCCTCGTGGCTTTATTGTGGAATTGCAGGTAAGGTTACACTTTTAATAGTGGGTTAATTCCTACACGTGTAAACATGCTTTTTGGCAGTGTACTGTACACAATCACATCAACATTCAGAGCATGTTGTAATTGCTTTGTCGTGGTGTGATGGCGCCCCCTCGTGGCTTTATTGTGGAATTGCAGGTAGGCTTACACTGTTAATACTGGGTTAATTCCTACACGTGTAAACATACTTTTTGGCAGTGTACTGTACACAATCACATCGTGTAAACATGCTTTTTGGCAGTGTACTGTACACAATCACATCAACATTCAGAGCATGTTGTAATTGCTTTGTCGTGGTGTGATGGCGCCCCCTCGTGGCTTTATTGTGGAATTGCAGGTAAGGTTACACTGTTAATACTGGGTTAATTCCTACATGTGTAAACATGCTTTTTGGCAGTGTACTGTACACAATCACATCAACATTCAGAGCATGTTGTAATTGCTTTGTCGTGGTGTGATGGCGCCCCCTCGTGGCTTTATTGTGGAATTGCAGGTAAGGTTACACTTTTAATAGTGGGTTAATTCCTACATGTGTAAACATGCTTTTTGGCAGTGTACTGTACACTCACATCAACATTCAGAGCATGTTGTAATTGCTTTGTCGTGGTGTGGTGGCGCCCCCTCGTGGCTTTATTGTGGAATTGCAGGTGGGCTCAAAATTTTAATACTGGGTTAATTCCTACACGTGTAAACATGCTTTTTGGCAGTGTACTGTACACAATCACATCGTGTGAACATGCTTTTTGGCAGTGTACTGTACACAATCACATCAACATTCAGAGCATGTTGTAATTGCTTTGTCGTGGTGTGATGGCGCCCCCTCGTGGCTTTATTGTGGAATTGCAGGTAGGCTTACACTGTTAATAGTGGGTTAATTCCTACACGTGTAAACATGCTTTTTGGCAGTGTACTGTACACAATCACATCAACATTCAGAGCATGTTGTAATTGCTTTGTTGTGGTGTGATGGCGCCCCCTCGTGGCTTTATTGTGGAATTGCAGGTAAGGTTACACTGTTAATACTGGGTTAATTCCTACATGTGTAAACATGCTTTTTGGCAGTGTACTGTACACAATCACATCGTGTAAACATGCTTTTTGGCAGTGTACTGTACACAATCACATCAACATTCAGAGCATGTTGTAATTGCTTTGTCGTGGTGTGATGGCGCCCCCTCGTGGCTTTATTGTGGAATTGCAGGTAGGCTTACACTGTTAATAGTGGGTTAATTCCTACACGTGTAAACATGCTTTTTGGCAGTGTACTGTACACAATCACATCAACATTCAGAGCATGTTGTAATTGCTTTGTCGTGGTGTGATGGCGCCCCCTCGTGGCTTTATTGTGGAATTGCAGGTAAGGTTACACTGTTAATACTGGGTTAATTCCTACACGTGTAAACATGCTTTTTGGCAGTGTACTGTACACAATCACATCGTGTGAACATGCTTTTTGGCAGTGTATTGTACACAATCACATCAACATTCAGAGCATATTGTAATTGCTTTGTCCTGGTGTGATGGCGCCCCCTCGTGGCTTTATTGTGGAATTGCAGGTAAGGTTACACTGTTAATACTGGGTTAATTCCTACACGTGTAAACATGCTTTTTGGCAGTGTACTGTACACAATCACATCAACATTCAGAGCATGTTGTAATTGCTTTGTTGTGGTGTGATGGCGCCCCCTCGTGGCTTTATTGTGGAATTGCAGGTAAGGTTACACTTTTAATAGTGGGTTAATTCCTACACGTGTAAACATGCTTTTTGGCAGTGTACTGTACACAATCACATCAACATTCAGAGCATGTTGTAATTGCTTTGTTGTGGTGTGATGGCGCCCCCTCGTGGCTTTATTGTGGAATTGCAGGTAAGGTTACACTTAATAGTGGGTTAATTCCTACACGTGTAAACATGCTTTTTGGCAGTGTACTGTACACAATCACATCAACATTCAGAGCATGTTGTAATTGCTTTGTCGTGGTGTGATGGCGCCCCCTCGTGGCTTTATTGTGGAATTGCAGGTAAGGTTACACTTTTAATAGTGGGTTAATTCCTACACGTGTAAACATGCTTTTTGGCAGTGTACTGTACACAATCACATCAACATTCAGAGCATGTTGTAATTGCTTTGTCGTGGTGTGATGGCGCCCCCTCGTGGCTTTATTGTGGAATTGCAGGTAGGCTTACACTGTTAATACTGGGTTAATTCCTACACGTGTAAACATACTTTTTGGCAGTGTACTGTACACAATCACATCGTGTAAACATGCTTTTTGGCAGTGTACTGTACACAATCACATCAACATTCAGAGCATGTTGTAATTGCTTTGTCGTGGTGTGATGGCGCCCCCTCGTGGCTTTATTGTGGAATTGCAGGTAAGGTTACACTTTTAATAGTGGGTTAATTCCTACATGTGTAAACATGCTTTTTGGCAGTGTATTGTACACAATCACATCAACATTCAGAGCATGTTGTAATTGCTTTGTCGTGGTGTGATGGCGCCCCCTCGTGGCTTTATTGTGGAATTGCAGGTAAGGTTACACTGTTAATACTGGGTTAATTCCTACACGTGTAAACATGCTTTTTGGCAGTGTACTGTACACAATCACATCAACATTCAGAGCATGTTGTAATTGCTTTGTCGTGGTGTGATGGCGCCCCCTCGTGGCTTTATTGTGGAATTGCAGGTAAGGTTACACTGTTAATACTGGGTTAATTCCTACATGTGTAAACATGCTTTTTGGCAGTGTACTGTACACAATCACATCGTGTAAACATGCTTTTTGGCAGTGTACTGTACACAATCACATCAACATTCAGAGCATGTTGTAATTGCTTTGTCGTGGTGTGATGGCGCCCCCTCGTGGCTTTATTGTGGAATTGCAGGTAGGCTTACACTGTTAATAGTGGGTTAATTCCTACACGTGTAAACATGCTTTTTGGCAGTGTACTGTACACAATCACATCAACATTCAGAGCATGTTGTAATTGCTTTGTTGTGGTGTGATGGCGCCCCCTCGTGGCTTTATTGTGGAATTGCAGGTAAGGTTACACTGTTAATACTGGGTTAATTCCTACATGTGTAAACATGCTTTTTGGCAGTGTACTGTACACAATCACATCGTGTAAACATGCTTTTTGGCAGTGTACTGTACACAATCACATCAACATTCAGAGCATGTTGTAATTGCTTTGTCGTGGTGTGATGGCGCCCCCTCGTGGCTTATTGTGGAATTGCAGGTAGGCTTACACTGTTAATAGTGGGTTAATTCCTACACGTGTAAACATGCTTTTTGGCAGTGTACTGTACACAATCACATCAACATTCAGAGCATGTTGTAATTGCTTTGTCGTGGTGTGATGGCGCCCCCTCGTGGCTTTATTGTGGAATTGCAGGTAAGGTTACACTGTTAATACTGGGTTAATTCCTACATGTGTAAACATGCTTTTTGGCAGTGTACTGTACACAATCACATCAACATTCAGAGCATGTTGTAATTGCTTTGTCGTGGTGTGATGGCGCCCCCTCGTGGCTTTATTGTGGAATTGCAGGTAAGGTTACACTTTTAATAGTGGGTTAATTCCTACACGTGTAAACATGCTTTTTGGCAGTGTACTGTACACAATCACATCAACATTCAGAGCATGTTGTAATTGCTTTGTCGTGGTGTGATGGCGCCCCCTCGTGGCTTTATTGTGGAATTGCAGGTAGGCTTACACTGTTAATACTGGGTTAATTCCTACACGTGTAAACATACTTTTTGGCAGTGTACTGTACACAATCACATCGTGTAAACATGCTTTTTGGCAGTGTACTGTACACAATCACATCAACATTCAGAGCATGTTGTAATTGCTTTGTCGTGGTGTGATGGCGCCCCCTCGTGGCTTTATTGTGGAATTGCAGGTAAGGTTACACTGTTAATACTGGGTTAATTCCTACATGTGTAAACATGCTTTTTGGCAGTGTACTGTACACAATCACATCAACATTCAGAGCATGTTGTAATTGCTTTGTCGTGGTGTGATGGCGCCCCCTCGTGGCTTTATTGTGGAATTGCAGGTAAGGTTACACTTTTAATAGTGGGTTAATTCCTACATGTGTAAACATGCTTTTTGGCAGTGTACTGTACACTCACATCAACATTCAGAGCATGTTGTAATTGCTTTGTCGTGGTGTGGTGGCGCCCCCTCGTGGCTTTATTGTGGAATTGCAGGTGGGCTCAAAATTTTAATACTGGGTTAATTCCTACACGTGTAAACATGCTTTTTGGCAGTGTACTGTACACAATCACATCGTGTGAACATGCTTTTTGGCAGTGTACTGTACACAATCACATCAACATTCAGAGCATGTTGTAATTGCTTTGTCGTGGTGTGATGGCGCCCCCTCGTGGCTTTATTGTGGAATTGCAGGTAGGCTTACACTGTTAATAGTGGGTTAATTCCTACACGTGTAAACATGCTTTTTGGCAGTGTACTGTACACAATCACATCGTGTGAACATGCTTTTTGGCAGTGTATTGTACACAATCACATCAACATTCAGAGCATATTGTAATTGCTTTGTCCTGGTGTGATGGCGCCCCCTCGTGGCTTTATTGTGGAATTGCAGGTAAGGTTACACTGTTAATACTGGGTTAATTCCTACACGTGTAAACATGCTTTTTGGCAGTGTACTGTACACAATCACATCAACATTCAGAGCATGTTGTAATTGCTTTGTTGTGGTGTGATGGCGCCCCCTCGTGGCTTTATTGTGGAATTGCAGGTAAGGTTACACTTTTAATAGTGGGTTAATTCCTACACGTGTAAACATGCTTTTTGGCAGTGTACTGTACACAATCACATCAACATTCAGAGCATGTTGTAATTGCTTTGTTGTGGTGTGATGGCGCCCCCTCGTGGCTTTATTGTGGAATTGCAGGTAAGGTTACACTTAATAGTGGGTTAATTCCTACACGTGTAAACATGCTTTTTGGCAGTGTACTGTACACAATCACATCAACATTCAGAGCATGTTGTAATTGCTTTGTCGTGGTGTGATGGCGCCCCCTCGTGGCTTTATTGTGGAATTGCAGGTAAGGTTACACTTTTAATAGTGGGTTAATTCCTACACGTGTAAACATGCTTTTTGGCAGTGTACTGTACACAATCACATCAACATTCAGAGCATGTTGTAATTGCTTTGTCGTGGTGTGATGGCGCCCCCTCGTGGCTTTATTGTGGAATTGCAGGTAGGCTTACACTGTTAATACTGGGTTAATTCCTACACGTGTAAACATACTTTTTGGCAGTGTACTGTACACAATCACATCGTGTAAACATGCTTTTTGGCAGTGTACTGTACACAATCACATCAACATTCAGAGCATGTTGTAATTGCTTTGTCGTGGTGTGATGGCGCCCCCTCGTGGCTTTATTGTGGAATTGCAGGTAGGCTTACACTGTTAATAGTGGGTTAATTCCTACACGTGTAAACATGCTTTTTGGCAGTGTACTGTACACAATCACATCAACATTCAGAGCATGTTGTAATTGCTTTGTCGTGGTGTGATGGCGCCCCCTCGTGGCTTTATTGTGGAATTGCAGGTAAGGTTACACTGTTAATACTGGGTTAATTCCTACACGTGTAAACATGCTTTTTGGCAGTGTACTGTACACAATCACATCAACATTCAGAGCATGTTGTAATTGCTTTGTTGTGGTGTGATGGCGCCCCCTCGTGGCTTTATTGTGGAATTGCAGGTAAGGTTACACTGTTAATACTGGGTTAATTCCTACATGTGTAAACATGCTTTTTGGCAGTGTACTGTACACAATCACATCGTGTAAACATGCTTTTTGGCAGTGTACTGTACACAATCACATCAACATTCAGAGCATGTTGTAATTGCTTTGTCGTGGTGTGATGGCGCCCCCTCGTGGCTTTATTGTGGAATTGCAGGTAGGCTTACACTGTTAATAGTGGGTTAATTCCTACACGTGTAAACATGCTTTTTGGCAGTGTACTGTACACAATCACATCAACATTCAGAGCATGTTGTAATTGCTTTGTCGTGGTGTGATGGCGCCCCCTCGTGGCTTTATTGTGGAATTGCAGGTAGGGTTACACTGTTAATAGTGGGTTAATTCCTACACGTGTAAACATGCTTTTTGGCAGTGTACTGTACACAATCACATCAACATTCAGAGCATGTTGTAATTGCTTTGTCGTGGTGTGATGGCGCCCCCTCGTGGCTTTATTGTGGAATTGCAGGTAAGGTTACACTGTTAATACTGGGTTAATTCCTACACGTGTAAACATGCTTTTTGGCAGTGTACTGTACACAATCACATCGTGTAAACATGCTTTTTGGCAGTGTACTGTACACAATCACATCAACATTCAGAGCATGTTGTAATTGCTTTGTCGTGGTGTGATGGCGCCCCCTCGTGGCTTTATTGTGGAATTGCAGGTAGGGTTACACTGTTAATAGTGGGTTAATTCCTACACGTGTAAACATGCTTTTTGGCAGTGTACTGTACACAATCACATCAACATTCAGAGCATGTTGTAATTGCTTTGTCGTGGTGTGATGGCGCCCCCTCGTGGCTTTATTGTGGAATTGCAGGTAAGGTTACACTGTTAATACTGGGTTAATTCCTACACGTGTAAACATGCTTTTTGGCAGTGTACTGTACACAATCACATCGTGTAAACATGCTTTTTGGCAGTGTACTGTACACAATCACATCAACATTCAGAGCATGTTGTAATTGCTTTGTCGTGGTGTGATGGCGCCCCCTCGTGGCTTTATTGTGGAATTGCAGGTAGGCTTACACTGTTAATAGTGGGTTAATTCCTACACGTGTAAACATGCTTTTTGGCAGTGTACTGTACACAATCACATCAACATTCAGAGCATGTTGTAATTGCTTTGTCGTGGTGTGATGGCGCCCCCTCGTGGCTTTATTGTGGAATTGCAGGTAAGGTTACACTGTTAATACTGGGTTAATTCCTACATGTGTAAACATGCTTTTTGGCAGTGTACTGTACACAATCACATCAACATTCAGAGCATGTTGTAATTGCTTTGTCGTGGTGTGATGGCGCCCCCTCGTGGCTTTATTGTGGAATTGCAGGTAGGCTTACACTGTTAATAGTGGGTTAATTCCTACACGTGTAAACATGCTTTTTGGCAGTGTACTGTACACAATCACATCAACATTCGGAGCATGTTGTAATTGCTTTGTCGTGGTGTGATGGCGCCCCCTCGTGGCTTTATTGTGGAATTGCAGGTAAGGTTACACTGTTAATACTGGGTTAATTCCTACATGTGTAAACATGCTTTTTGGCAGTGTACTGTACACAATCACATCGTGTAAACATGCTTTTTGGCAGTGTACTGTACACAATCACATCAACATTCAGAGCATGTTGTAATTGCTTTGTCGTGGTGTGATGGCGCCCCCTCGTGGCTTTATTGTGGAATTGCAGGTAGGCTTACACTGTTAATAGTGGGTTAATTCCTACACGTGTAAACATGCTTTTTGGCAGTGTACTGTACACAATCACATCAACATTCAGAGCATGTTGTAATTGCTTTGTCGTGGTGTGATGGCGCCCCCTCGTGGCTTTATTGTGGAATTGCAGGTAAGGTTACACTGTTAATACTGGGTTAATTCCTACACGTGTAAACATGCTTTTTGGCAGTGTACTGTACACAATCACATCAACATTCAGAGCATGTTGTAATTGCTTTGTCGTGGTGTGATGGCGCCCCCTCGTGGCTTTATTGTGGAATTGCAGGTAAGGTTACACGGTTAATACTGGGTTAATTCCTACACGTGTAAACATGCTTTTTGGCAGTGTACTGTACACAATCACATCAACATTCAGAGCATGTTGTAATTGCTTTGTCGTGGTGTGATGGCGCCCCCTCGTGGCTTTATTGTGGAATTGCAGGTAAGGTTACACTGTTAATACTGGGTTAATTCCTACACGTGTAATCATGCTTTTTGGCAGTGTACTGTACACAATCACATCGTGTAAACATGCTTTTTGGCAGTGTACTGTACACAATCACATCAACATTCAGAGCATGTTGTAATTGCTTTGTCGTGGTGTGATGGCGCCCCCTCGTGGCTTTATTGTGGAATTGCAGGTAGGCTTACACTGTTAATAGTGGGTTAATTCCTACACGTGTAAACATGCTTTTTGGCAGTGTACTGTACACAATCACATCAACATTCAGAGCATGTTGTAATTGCTTTGTCGTGGTGTGGTGGCGCCCCCTCGTGGCTTTATTGTGGAATTGCAGGTAAGGTTACACTGTTAATAGTGGGTTAATTCCTCCACGTGTAGGAATTTCGAGGTAATATTAGGCAAATCTCTGCGTTTTGTGCATTTCGAGGTAATAGGCGATGAGGCGAATCTCTGCGTTTTGTGCATTTCGATGTAGTATTACGTGAATCTCTGCGTTTTGTGCATTTCGAGGTAGTAGTCGGCGAATCTCTGCGTTTTGTGCATTTCGAAGTAGGATTAGGCGTTTTGTGCATTTCGAGGTAGTATTGTGGATTTCGAGGTAGTATTAGGCGTTTTGTGCATTTCGAGGTAGTATTAGGCGAATCTCTGCGTTTTGTGCATTTCGAAGTAGGATTAGGCGGTTTGTGCATTTCGAGGTAGGATTAGGCGTTTTGTGCATTTCCAGGTAGGATTAGGCGAATTTCTGCCTTTTGTGCATTTCCCGGTAGTACTGTACATTTCGAGGTAGGATTAGGCGTTTTCTGCATTTCGAGGTAGTATTAGGCGAATCTCTGCGTTTTGTGCATTTCCAGGTAGGATTAGGCGAATCTCTGCGTTTTGTGCATTTCCAGGTAGTATTAGGCGTTTTGTGCATTTCCATGTAGTATTAGGCGAATCTCTGCGTTTTGTGCATTTTGACGTAGTATTGTGCATTTCGAAGTAGTATTAGGCGTTTTGTGCATTTCGAGGAAGTATTAGGCGAATCTCTGCGTTTTCTGCATTTCGAGGTAGTATTAGGCGTTTTCTGCATTTCGAGGTAGTATTAGGCGAATCTCTGCGTTTTGTGCACTTCCAGGTAGGATTAGGCATTTTGTGCATTTCCAGGTAGTATTAGGCGAATCTCTGCGTTTTCTGCATTTCCAGGTAATATTAGGCGAATCTCTGTGTTTTGTGCATTTCGAGGTAGGATTAGGCGAATCTCTGCGTTTTGTGCATTTGGAGGTAGTATTAGGCGTTTTCTGCATTTCGAGGTAGTATTAGGCGAATCTCTGCGTTTTGTGCACTTCCAGGTAGGATTAGGCATTTTGTGCATTTCCAGGTAGTATTAGGCGAATCTCTGCGTTTTCTGCATTTCCAGGTAGTATTAGGCGAATCTCTGCGTTTTGTGCATTTCGAGGTAGGATTAGGCGAATCTCTGCGTTTTGTGCATTTCGAAGTAGTATTAGGCGTTTTGTGCATTTCGAGGTAGTATTAGGCGAATCTCTGCGTTTTGTGCATTTCCAGGTAGGATTAGGCGTTTTGTGCATTTCCAGGTAGGATTAGGCGTTTTCTGCATTTCGAGGTAGGATTAGGCGAATCTCTGCGTTTTGTGCATTTCGAGGTAGGATTAGGCGAATCTCTGCGTTTTGTGCCTTTGGGATTGGAATTGGGATGAGGATTAGGCTTCTTAGACTTAGGCTTAGTCAGGATTTGGAGATTAATACTACCTCGAAATGCACAATACTACCTCGAAACGCACAAAACACAGAAATTCGCCTAATCCTACCTGGAAATGCACAAAACGCCTAATACTACCTCGAAACGCACAAAACGCAGAGATTCGCCTAATACTACCTCGAAATGCACAATACTACCTGGAAATGCACAAAACGCAGAGATTCGCCTAATCCTACCTCGAAATACACAAAACGCAGAGATTCGCCTAATCCTACCTCGAAATACACAAAACGCAGAGATTCGCTTAATACTACCTCGAAATGCACAAAACGCAGAGATTCGCCTACTACTACCTCGAAATGCACAAAACGCCTAATATACCTCGAAATGCACAAAACGCCTAATACTACCTCGAAATGCACAAAACGCAGAGATCCGCCTAATACTACCTCGAAATGCACAAAACGCAGAGATTCGCCTAATATAACTTTGAAATGCACAAAACGCAGAGATTCGCCTAATACTACCTCCAAATGCACAAAACGCCCAATCCTACCTGGAAATGCACAATACTACCTGGAAATGCACAAAACGCAGAGATTCGCCTAATACTACCTCGAAATGCAGAAAACGCCTAATACTACCTCGAAATGCACAAAACGCAGAGATTCGCCTACTACTACCTGGAAATGCACAAAACGCAGAGATTCGCCTAATACGACCTGGAAATGCACAAAACGCAGAGATTCGCCTAATACTACCTGGAAATGCACAAAACGCAGAGATTCGCCTTATACTACCTGGAAATGCACAAATGCAGAAAACGTCTAATCCTACCTGGAAATGCACAAAACGCCTCATTCTACCTCGAAATGCACAAAACGCAGAGATTCGCCTTATACTACCTGGAAATGCACAAAACGCCTCATTCTACCTCGAAATGCACAAAACGCAGAGATTCGCCTTATACTACCTGGAAATGCACAAATGCAGAAAACGTCTAATCCTACCTGGAAATGCACAAAACGCCTCATTCTACCTCGAAATGCACAAAACGCAGAGATTCGCCTTATACTACCTGGAAATGCACAAATGCAGAAAACGTCTAATCCTACCTGGAAATGCACAAAACGCCTCATTCTACCTCGAAATGCACAAAACGCCTAATACTACCTTGAAATGCACAAGACTACCTCGAAATGCACAGAACGCAGAGATTCGCCTAATCCTACCTGGAAATGCACAAAACGCCTAATACGATCTCGAAATGCACAAAACGCAGAGATTCGCCTCATTCTACCTCGAAATGCACAAAACGCCTAATACTACCTCAAAATGCACAAAACGCAGAGATTCGCCTCATTCTACCTCGAAATGCACAAAACGCCTAATCCTACCTCGAAATGCACAAAACGCAGAGATTCGCCTACTACTACCTCGAAATGCACAAAACGCCTAATATACCTCGAAATGCACAAAACGCCTAATACTACCTCGAAATGCACAAAACGCAGAGATCCGCCTAATACTACCTCGAAATGCACAAAACGCAGAGATTCGCCTAATATAACTTTGAAATGCACAAAACGCAGAGATTCGCCTAATACTACCTCCAAATGCACAAAACGCCCAATCCTACCTGGAAATGCACAATACTACCTGGAAATGCACAAAACGCAGAGATTCGCCTACTACTACCTCGAAATGCAGAAAACGCCTAATACTACCTCGAAATGCACAAAACGCAGAGATTCGCCTACTACTACCTCGAAATGCACAAAAAGCAGAGATTCGCCTAATACGACCTGGAAATGCACAAAACGCAGAGATTCGCCTAATACTACCTGGAAATGCACAAAACGCAGAGATTCGCCTAATACTACCTCGAAATGCACAAAACGCCTAATACTACCTCGAAATGCACAAAACGCCTAATACTACCTCCAAATGCACAAAACGCCTAATCCTACCTGGAAATGCACAATACTACCTCCAAATGCACAAAACGCCTAATACTACCTCCAAATGCACAAAACGCCTAATCCTACCTGGAAATGCACAATACTACCTGGAAATGCACAAAACGCAGAGATTCGCCTAATACTACCTCGAAATGCAGAAAACGCCTAATACTACCTCGAAATGCACAAAACGCAGAGATTCGCCTACTACTACCTCGAAATGCACAAAACGCAGAGATTCGCCTAATATAACTTTGAAATGCACAAAACGCAGAGATTCGCCTAATACTACCTCCAAATGCACAAAACGCCCAATCCTACCTGGAAATGCACAATACTACCTGGAAATGCACAAAACGCAGAGATTCGCCTAATACTACCTCGAAATGCAGAAAACGCCTAATACTACCTCGAAATGCACAAAACGCAGAGATTCGCCTACTACTACCTCGAAATGCACAAAACGCAGAGATTCGCCTAATACGACCTGGAAATGCACAAAACGCAGAGATTCGCCTAATACTACCTCGAAATGCAGAAAACGCCTAATACTACCTCGAAATGCACAAAACGCAGAGATTCGCCTACTACTACCTCGAAATGCACAAAACGCAGAGATTCGCCTAATACGACCTGGAAATGCACAAAACGCAGAGATTCGCCTAATACTACCTGGAAATGCACAAAACGCAGAGATTCGCCTAATACGACCTGGAAATGCACAAAACGCAGAGATTCGCCTAATACTACCTCGAAATGCACAAAACGCCTAATACTACCTCGAAATGCACAAAACGCCTAATACTACCTCAAAATGCACAAAACGCAGAGATTCGCCTCATTCTACCTCGAAATGCACAAAACGCAGAGATTCTCCTAATACTACCTGGAAATGCACAAAACGCCTAATACTACCTCCAAATGCACAAAACGCCCAATCCTACCTGGAAATGCACAATACTACCTGGAAATGCACAAAACGCAGAGATTCGCCTAATACTACCTCGAAATGCAGAAAACGCCTAATACTACCTCGAAATGCACAAAACGCAGAGATTCGCCTACTACTACCTCGAAATGCACAAAACGCAGAGATTCGCCTAATACGACCTGGAAATGCACAAAACGCAGAGATTCGCCTAATACTACCTCGAAATGCACAAAACGCCTAATACTACCTCGAAATGCACAAAACGCAGAGATTCGCCTACTACTACCTCGAAATGCACAAAACGCAGAGATTCGCCTAATACGACCTGGAAATGCACAAAACGCAGAGATTCGCCTAATACTACCTCGAAATGCAGAAAACGCCTAATACTACCTCGAAATGCACAAAACGCAGAGATTCGCCTACTACTACCTCGAAATGCACAAAACGCAGAGATTCGCCTAATACGACCTGGAAATGCACAAAACGCAGAGATTCGCCTAATACGACCTGGAAATGCACAAAACGCAGAGATTCGCCTAATACTACCTGGAAATGCACAAAACGCAGAGATTCGCCTAATACGACCTGGAAATGCACAAAACGCAGAGATTCGCCTAATACTACCTGGAAATGCACAAAACGCAGAGATTCGCCTAATACTACCTCGAAATGCTCAAAACGCCTAATACTACCTCGAAATGCACAAAACGCCTAATACTACCTCCAAATGCACAAAACGCCTAATACTACCTCCAAATGCACAAAACGCCTAATCCTACCTGGAAATGCACAATACTACCTGGAAATGCACAAAACGCAGAGATTCGCCTAATACTACCTCGAAATGCAGAAAACGCCTAATCCTACCTGGAAATGCACAAAACGCCTACTACTACCTCGAAATGCACAAAACGCAGAGATTCGCCTAATACTACCTGGAAATGCACAAAATGCCTAATCCTACCTGGAAGTGCACAAAACGCAGAGATTCGCCTAATACTACCTCGAAATGCACAAAACGCCTAATACTACCTGGAAATGCACAAAACGCAGAGATTCGCCTAATACTACCTCGAAATGCAGAAAACGCAGAGATTCGCCTAATACTACCTCGAAATGCACAAAACGTCTACTACTGCCTCCAAATGCACAATACTACCTCAAAATGCACAAAACGCAGAGATTCGCCTAATACTACATAGAAATGCACAAAACGCCTAATACTACCTGGAAATGCACAAAACGCAGAGATTCGCCTAATCCTACCTCGAAATGCACAAAACGCAGTGATTCGCGTAATCCTACCTCGAAATGCACAAAACGCAGAGATTCGCCTACTACTACCACGAAATGCACAAATGCAGAAAACGTCTAATCCTACCTGGAAATGCACAAAACGCCTCATTCTACCTCGAAATGCACAAAACGCAGAGATTCGCCTAATACTACCTCGAACTGAACAATACTACCTGGAAATGCACAAAATGCCTAATCCTACCTGGAAGTGCACAAAACGCAGAGATTCGCCTAATACTACCTCGAAATGCACAAAACGCCTAATACTACCTGGAAATGCACAAAACGCAGAGATTCGCCTAATACTACCTCGAAATGCAGAAAACGCAGAGATTCGCCTAATACTACCTCGAAATGCACAAAACGTCTACTACTGCCTCCAAATGCACAATACTACCTAAAATGCACAAAACGCAGAGATTCGCCTAATACTACATAGAAATGCACAAAACGCCTAATACTACCTGGAAATGCACAAAACGCAGAGATTCGCCTAATCCTACCTGGAAATGCACAAAACGCAGAGATTCGCCTAATACTACCTCGAAATGCACAAAACACCTAATAGTACCTCGAAATGTACAGTACTACCTGGAAATGCACAAAAGGCAGAAATTCGCCTAATCCTACCCCGAAATGCACAAAACGCAGTGATTCGCGTAATCCTACCTCGAAATGCACAAAACGCAGAGATTCGCCTACTACTACCTCGAAATGCACAAATGCAGAAAACGTCTAATCGTACCTGGAAATGCACAAAACGCCTCATTCTACCTCGAAATGCACAAAACGCAGAGATTCGCCTAATACTACCTTGAAATGCACAAGACTACCTGGAAATGCAAAAAAACGCCTAATACTACCTCGAAATCCACAAGACTACCTGGAAATGCAAAAAACGCCTAATTCTACCTCGAAATACACAACACGCCTAATACTACCTCGAAATGCACAAAACGCCTCATTCTACCTCGAAATGCACAAAACGCAGAGATTCGCCTAATACTACCTTGAAATGCACAAGACTACCTGGAAATGCAAAAAACGCCTAATTCTACCTCGAAATACACAAAACGCCTCATTCTACCTCGAAATGCACAAAACGCAGAGATTCGCCTAATACTACCTTGAAATGCACAAGACTACCTGGAAATGCAAAAAACGCCTAATACTACCTCGAAATCCACAAGACTACCTGGAAATGCAAAAAACGCCTAATTCTACCTCGAAATACACAAAACGCCTCATTCTACCTCGAAATGCACAAAACGCCTAATCCTACCTCGAAATGCACAAAACGCAGAGATTCGCCTAATACTACCTTGAAATGCACAAGACTACCTGGAAATGCAAAAAAACGCCTATTTCTACCTCGAAATGCACAAAACGCCTAATACTACCTCGAAATGCACAAAACGCAGTGATTCGCGTAATCCTACCTCGAAATGCACAAAACGCCTCATTCTACCTCGAAATGCACAAAACGCCTAATTCTACCTCGAAATACACAAAACGCCTAATACTACCTCGAAATGCACAAAACGCCTAATCCTACCTCGAAATGCACAAAACGCAGTGATTCGCGTAATCCTACCTCGAAATACACAAAACGCCTCATTCGACCTCGAAATGCACAAAACGCAGAGATTCGCCTAATACTACCTCGAAATGCACAAAACGCAGAGATTCGCCTAATACTACCTCGAAATGCACAAAACGCAGAGATTCGCCTAATACTACCTGGAAATGCACAAAACGCATAATACTACCTCGAAATGCACAAAACGCAGAGATTCGCCTAATACTACCTCCAAATGCACAAAACGCCCAATCCTACCTGGAAATGCACAATACTACCTGGAAATGCACAAAACGCAGAGATTCGCCTAATACTACCTCGAAATGCAGAAAACGCCTAATACTACCTCGAAATGCACAAAACGCAGAGATTCGCCTAATACTACCTCGAAATGCACAAAACGCAGAGATTCGCCTAATACTACCTGGAAATGCACAAAACGCATAATACTACCTCGAAATGCACAAAACGCAGAGATTCGCCTAATACTACCTCGAAATGCACAAAACGCAGAGATTCGCCTAATCCTACCTGGAAATGCACAAAACGCAGAGATTCGCCTAATACTACCTCGAAATGCACAATACTACCTCGAAATGCACAAAACGCAGCGATTCGCCTAATATTACCTCGAAATGCACAAAACGCCTAATATTACCTGGAAATGCACAAACGCCTAGTATGCACAAAACGCAGAGATTCGCCTAATCCTACCTGGAAGTGCACAAAACGCAGAGATTCGCCTAATACTACCTCGAAATGCACAAAACGCAGAAATTCGCCTAATACTACCTGGAAACGCACAAAACGCCTAATTCTTCCTCGAAATGCACAATACTACTTCGAAATGCACAAAACGCCTAATCCTGCCTCGAAATACACAAAACGCAGAGATTCGCCTAATCGTACTTGGAAAAGCACAAAACGCCTAATACGACCTCGAAATGCACAAAACGCCTAATACTACCTCGAAATGCACAAAACGCAGAGATTCGCGTAATACTACCTCGAAATGCACAATACTACCTCGAAATGCACAAAACGCAGCGATTCGCCTAATATTACCTCGAAATGCACAAAACGCCTAATATTACCTGGAAATGCACAAACGCCTAGTATGCACAAAACGCAGAGATTCGCCTAATCCTACCTGGAAACGCACAAAACGCCTAATTCTTCCTCGAAATGCACAATACTACTTCGAAATGCACAAAACGCCTAATCCTGCCTCGAAATACACAAAACGCAGAGATTCGCCTAATCGTACTTGGAAAAGCACAAAACGCCTAATACGACCTCGAAATGCACAAAACGCCTAATACTACCTCGAAATGCACAAAACGCAGAGATTCGCCTAATACTACCTCGAAATGCACAATACTACCTCGAAATCCACAAAACGCAGCGATTCGCCTAATATTACCTCGAAATGCACAAAACGCCTAATATTACCTGGAAATGCACAAACGCCTAGTATGCACAAAACGCAGAGATTCGCCTAATCCTACCTGGAAGTGCACAAAACGCAGAGATTCGCCTAATACTACCTGGAAACGCACAAAACGCCTAATTCTTCCTCGAAATGCACAATACTACTTCGAAATGCACAAAACGCCTAATCCTGCCTCGAAATACACAAAACGCAGAGATTCGCCTAATCGTACTTGGAAAAGCACAAAACGCCTAATACGACCTCGAAATGCACAAAACGCCTAATACTACCTCGAAATGCACAAAACGCAGAGATTCGCCTAATACTACCTCGAAATGCACAATACTACCTCGAAATGCACAAAACGCCTAATCCTACCTCGAAATCCACAAAACGCAAAGATTCGCCTCATCCTGCTTCAAAATGCACAAAACGCCTAATATTTCCTCGAAATGCACACAACGCAGAAATTCGCCTAATACTACTTCGAAATGGAGAAAAAGCAGAGATTGGCCTAATATTACCTGGAAATGCAGAGAACGCCTAATACTACATCGAAATGTACAAAACGCAATTCCACAATATAGCCACGAGGGGGCGCCATCACACCACGACAAAGCAATTACAACATGCTCTGAATGTTGATGTGATTGTGTACAGTACACTGCCAAAAAGCATGTTTACACGTGTAGGAATTAACCCACTATTAACAGTGTAACCTTACCTGCAATTCCACAATAAAGCCACGAGGGGGCGCCATCACACCACGACAAAGCAATTACAACATGCTCTGAATGTTGATGTGATTGTGTACAGTACACTGCCAAAAAGCATGTTTACACGTGTAGGAATTAACCCACTATTAACAGTGTAACCTTACCTGCAATTCCACAATAAAGCCACGAGGGGGCGCCATCACACCAGGACAAAGCAATTACAATATGCTCTGAATGTTGATGTGATTGTGTACAGTACACTGCCAAAAAGCATGTTTACACATGTAGGAATTAACCCAGTATTAACAGTGTAACCTTACCTGCAATTCCACAATAAAGCCACGAGGGGGCGCCATCACACCACGACAAAGCAATTACAACATGCTCTGAATGTTGATGTGATTGTGTACAGTACACTGCCAAAAAGCATGTTTACACGTGTAGGAATTAACCCACTATTAAAAGTGTAAGCCTACCTGCAATTCCACAATAAAGCCACGAGGGGGCGCCATCACACCACGACAAAACAATTACAACATGCTCTGAATGTTGATGTGATTGTGTACAGTACACTGCCAAAAAGCATGTTTACACGTGTAGGAATTAACCCACTATTAACAGTGTAAGCCTACCTGCAATTCCACAATAAAGCCACGAGGGGGCGCCATCACACCACGACAAAGCAATTACAACATGCTCTGAATGTTGATGTGATTGTGTACAGTACACTGCCAAAAAGCATGTTTACACGTGTAGGAATTAACCCACTATTAAAAGTGTAAGCCTACCTGCAATTCCACAATAAAGCCACGAGGGGGCGCCATCACACCACGACAAAGCAATTACAACATGCTCTGAATGTTGATGTGATTGTGTACAGTACACTGCCAAAAAGCATGTTTACACGTGTAGGAATTAACCCACTATTAAAAGTGTAACCTTACCTGCAATTCCACAATAAAGCCACGAGGGGGCGCCATCACACCAGGACAAAGCAATTACAATATGCTCTGAATGTTGATGTGATTGTGTACAATACACTGCCAAAAAGCATGTTTACACGATGTGATTGTGTACAGTACACTGCCAAAAAGCATGTTTACACATGTAGGAATTAACCCAGTATTAACAGTGTAACCTTACCTGCAATTCCACAATAAAGCCACGAGGGGGCGCCATCACACCACGACAAAACAATTACAACATGCTCTGAATGTTGATGTGATTGTGTACAGTACACTGCCAAAAAGCATGTTTACACATGTAGGAATTAACCCAGTATTAACAGTGTAACCTTACCTGCAATTCCACAATAAAGCCACGAGGGGGCGCCATCACACCACGACAAAACAATTACAACATGCTCTGAATGTTGATGTGATTGTGTACAGTACACTGCCAAAAAGCATGTTTACACGTGTAGGAATTAACCCACTATTAACAGTGTAAGCCTACCTGCAATTCCACAATAAAGCCACGAGGGGGCGCCATCACACCACGACAAAGCAATTACAACATGCTCTGAATGTTGATGTGATTGTGTACAGTACACTGCCAAAAAGCATGTTTACACGATGTGATTGTGTACAGTACACTGCCAAAAAGCATGTTTACACATGTAGGAATTAACCCAGTATTAACAGTGTAACCTTACCTGCAATTCCACAATAAAGCCACGAGGGGGCGCCATCACACCACGACAAAGCAATTACAACATGCTCTGAATGTTGATGTGATTGTGTACAGTACACTGCCAAAAAGCATGTTTACACGATGTGATTGTGTACAGTACACTGCCAAAAAGCATGTTTACACATGTAGGAATTAACCCAGTATTAACAGTGTAACCTTACCTGCAATTCCACAATAAAGCCACGAGGGGGCGCCATCACACCACAACAAAGCAATTACAACATGCTCTGAATGTTGATGTGATTGTGTACAGTACACTGCCAAAAAGCATGTTTACACGTGTAGGAATTAACCCAGTATTAACAGTGTAACCTTACCTGCAATTCCACAATAAAGCCACGAGGGGGCGCCATCACACCACGACAAAGCAATTACAACATGCTCTGAATGTTGATGTGATTGTGTACAGTACACTGCCAAAAAGCATGTTTACACGTGTAGGAATTAACCCACTATTAAAAGTGTAACCTTACCTGCAATTCCACAATAAAGCCACGAGGGGGCGCCATCACACCACGACAAAGCAATTACAACATGCTCTGAATGTTGATGTGATTGTGTACAGTACACTGCCAAAAAGCATGTTTACACATGTAGGAATTAACCCAGTATTAACAGTGTAACCTTACCTGCAATTCCACAATAAAGCCACGAGGGGGCGCCATCACACCACGACAAAGCAATTACAACATGCTCTGAATGTTGATGTGATTGTGTACAGTACACTGCCAAAAAGCATGTTTACACGTGTAGGAATTAACCCACTATTAAAAGTGTAACCTTACCTGCAATTCCACAATAAAGCCACGAGGGGGCGCCATCACACCACGACAAAGCAATTACAACATGCTCTGAATGTTGATGTGATTGTGTACAGTACACTGCCAAAAAGCATGTTTACACGTGTAGGAATTAACCCAGTATTAACAGTGTAACCTTACCTGCAATTCCACAATAAAGCCACGAGGGGGCGCCATCACACCAGGACAAAGCAATTACAATATGCTCTGAATGTTGATGTGATTGTGTACAATACACTGCCAAAAAGCATGTTTACATGTGTAGGAATTAACCCACTATTAAAAGTGTAACCTTACCTGCAATTCCACAATAAAGCCACGAGGGGGCGCCATCACACCACGACAAAGCAATTACAACATGCTCTGAATGTTGATGTGATTGTGTACAGTACACTGCCAAAAAGCATGTTTACACGATGTGATTGTGTACAGTACACTGCCAAAAAGCATGTTTACACGTGTAGGAATTAACCCAGTATTAACAGTGTAACCTTACCTGCAATTCCACAATAAAGCCACGAGGGGGCGCCATCACACCACGACAAAGCAATTACAACATGCTCTGAATGTTGATGTGATTGTGTACAGTACACTGCCAAAAAGCATGTTTACACGTGTAGGAATTAACCCACTATTAACAGTGTAAGCCTACCTGCAATTCCACAATAAAGCCACGAGGGGGCGCCATCACACCACGACAAAGCAATTACAACATGCTCTGAATGTTGATGTGATTGTGTACAGTACACTGCCAAAAAGCATGTTTACACGATGTGATTGTGTACAGTACACTGCCAAAAAGCATGTTTACACATGTAGGAATTAACCCAGTATTAACAGTGTAACCTTACCTGCAATTCCACAATAAAGCCACGAGGGGGCGCCATCACACCACAACAAAGCAATTACAACATGCTCTGAATGTTGATGTGATTGTGTACAGTACACTGCCAAAAAGCATGTTTACACGTGTAGGAATTAACCCACTATTAAAAGTGTAACCTTACCTGCAATTCCACAATAAAGCCACGAGGGGGCGCCATCACACCAGGACAAAGCAATTACAACATGCTCTGAATGTTGATGTGATTGTGTACAATACACTGCCAAAAAGCATGTTTACACGATGTGATTGTGTACAGTACACTGCCAAAAAGCATGTTTACACGTGTAGGAATTAACCCAGTATTAACAGTGTAACCTTACCTGCAATTCCACAATAAAGCCACGAGGGGGCGCCATCACACCACGACAAAGCAATTACAACATGCTCTGAATGTTGATGTGATTGTGTACAGTACACTGCCAAAAAGCATGTTTACACGTGTAGGAATTAACCCACTATTAAAAGTGTAACCTTACCTGCAATTCCACAATAAAGCCACGAGGGGGCGCCATCACACCACGACAAAGCAATTACAACATGCTCTGAATGTTGATGTGATTGTGTACAGTACACTGCCAAAAAGCATGTTTACACATGTAGGAATTAACCCAGTATTAACAGTGTAACCTTACCTGCAATTCCACAATAAAGCCACGAGGGGGCGCCATCACACCACGACAAAGCAATTACAACATGCTCTGAATGTTGATGTGATTGTGTACAGTACACTGCCAAAAAGCATGTTTACACGTGTAGGAATTAACCCACTATTAACAGTGTAAGCCTACCTGCAATTCCACAATAAAGCCACGAGGGGGCGCCATCACACCACGACAAAGCAATTACAACATGCTCTGAATGTTGATGTGATTGTGTACAGTACACGGCCAAAAAGCATGTTTACACGTGTAGGAATTAACCCACTATTAAAAGTGTAACCTTACCTGCAATTCCACAATAAAGCCACGAGGGGGCGCCATCACACCACGACAAAGCAATTACAACATGCTCTGAATGTTGATGTGATTGTGTACAGTACACTGCCAAAAGCATGTTTACACGTGTAGGAATTAACCCACTATTAAAAGTGTAAGCCTACCTGCAATTCCACAATAAAGCCACGAGGGGGCGCCATCACACCACGACAAAACAATTACAACATGCTCTGAATGTTGATGTGATTGTGTACAGTACACTGCCAAAAAGCATGTTTACACGTGTAGGAATTAACCCACTATTAAAAGTGTAACCTTACCTGCAATTCCACAATAAAGCCACGAGGGGGCGCCATCACACCACGACAAAGCAATTACAACATGCTCTGAATGTTGATGTGATTGTGTACAGTACACTGCCAAAAAGCATGTTTACACGTGTAGGAATTAACCCACTATTAACAGTGTAACCTTACCTGCAATTCCACAATAAAGCCACGAGGGGGCGCCATCACACCACGACAAAGCAATTACAACATGCTCTGAATGTTGATGTGATTGTGTACAGTACACTGCCAAAAAGCATGTTTACACAGTGTAGGAATTAACCCAGTATTAACAGTGTAACCTTACCTGCAATTCCACAATAAAGCCACGAGGGGGCGCCATCACACCACGACAAAGCAATTACAACATGCTCTGAATGTTGATGTGATTGTGTACAGTACACTGCCAAAAAGCATGTTTACACGTGTAGGAATTAACCCACTATTAAAAGTGTAAGCCTACCTGCAATTCCACAATAAAGCCACGAGGGGGCGCCATCACACCACGACAAAAGCAATTACAACATGCTCTGAATGTTGATGTGATTGTGTACAGTACACTGCCAAAAAGCATGTTTACACGTGTAGGAATTAACCCACTATTAACAGTGTAAGCCTACCTGCAATTCCACAATAAAGCCACGAGGGGGCGCCATCACACCACGACAAAGCAATTACAACATGCTCTGAATGTTGATGTGATTGTGTACAGTACACTGCCAAAAAGCATGTTTACACGTGTAGGAATTAACCCACTATTAACAGTGTAAGCTTACCTGCAATTCCACAATAAAGCCACGAGGGGGCGCCATCACACCACGACAAAGCAATTACAACATGCTCTGAATGTTGATGTGATTGTGTACAGTACACTGCCAAAAAGCATGTTTACACGTGTAGGAATTAACCCACTATTAACAGTGTAACCTACCTGCAATTCCACAATAAAGCCACGAGGGGGCGCCATCACACCACGACAAAGCAATTACAACATGCTCTGAATGTTGATGTGATTGTGTACAGTACACTGCCAAAAAGCATGTTTACACGTGTAGGAATTAACCCACTATTAACAGTGTAACCTTACCTGCAATTCCACAATAAAGCCACGAGGGGGCGCCATCACACCACGACAAAGCAATTACAACATGCTCTGAATGTTGATGTGATTGTGTACAGTACACTGCCAAAAAGCATGTTTACACGTGTAGGAATTAACCCACTATTAACAGTGTAACCTTACCTGCAATTCCACAATAAAGCCACGAGGGGGCGCCATCACACCAGGACAAAGCAATTACAATATGCTCTGAATGTTGATGTGATTGTGTACAATACACTGCCAAAAAGCATGTTTACACGATGTGATTGTGTACAGTACACTGCCAAAAAGCATGTTTACACATGTAGGAATTAACCCAGTATTAACAGTGTAACCTTACCTGCAATTCCACAATAAAGCCACGAGGGGGCGCCATCACACCACGACAAAGCAATTACAACATGCTCTGAATGTTGATGTGATTGTGTACAGTACACTGCCAAAAAGCATGTTTACACGTGTAGGAATTAACCCACTATTAAAAGTGTAACCTTACCTGCAATTCCACAATAAAGCCACGAGGGGGCGCCATCACACCACGACAAAGCAATTACAACATGCTCTGAATGTTGATGTGATTGTGTACAGTACACTGCCAAAAAGCATGTTTACACGTGTAGGAATTAACCCACTATTAACAGTGTAACCTTACCTGCAATTCCACAATAAAGCCACGAGGGGGCGCCATCACACCACGACAAAGCAATTACAACATGCTCTGAATGTTGATGTGATTGTGTACAGTACACTGCCAAAAAGCATGTTTACACGTGTAGGAATTAACCCAGTATTAACAGTGTAAGCCTACCTGCAATTCCACAATATAGCCACGAGGGGGCGCCATCACACCACGACAAAGCAATTACAACATGCTCTGAATGTTGATGTGATTGTGTACAGTACACTGCCAAAAAGCATGTTTACACGTGTAGGAATTAACCCACTATTAACAGTGTAAGCCTACCTGCAATTCCACAATAAAGCCACGAGGGGGCGCCATCACACCACGACAAAGCAATTACAACATGCTCTGAATGTTGATGTGATTGTGTACAGTACACTGCCAAAAAGCATGTTTACACGTGTAGGAATTAACCCACTATTAAAAGTGTAACCTTACCTGCAATTCCACAATAAAGCCACGAGGGGGCGCCATCACACCACGACAAAGCAATTACAACATGCTCTGAATGTTGATGTGATTGTGTACAGTACACTGCCAAAAAGCATGTTTACACGTGTAGGAATTAACCCACTATTAACAGTGTAACCTTACCTGCAATTCCACAATAAAGCCACGAGGGGGCGCCATCACACCACGACAAAGCAATTACAACATGCTCTGAATGTTGATGTGATTGTGTACAGTACACTGCCAAAAAGCATGTTTACACGTGTAGGAATTAACCCACTATTAAAAGTGTAACCTTACCTGCAATTCCACAATAAAGCCACGAGGGGGCGCCATCACACCACGACAAAGCAATTACAACATGCTCTGAATGTTGATGTGATTGTGTACAGTACACTGCCAAAAAGCATGTTTACACGTGTAGGAATTAACCCACTATTAAAAGTGTAACCTTACCTGCAATTCCACAATAAAGCCACGAGGGGGCGCCATCACACCACGACAAAGCAATTACAACATGCTCTGAATGTTGATGTGATTGTGTACAGTACACTGCCAAAAAGCATGTTTACACGTGTAGGAATTAACCCACTATTAACAGTGTAAGCCTACCTGCAATTCCACAATAAAGCCACGAGGGGGCGCCATCACACCACGACAAAGCAATTACAACATGCTCTGAATGTTGATGTGATTGTGTACAGTACACTGCCAAAAAGCATGTTTACACGTGTAGGAATTAACCCAGTATTAACAGTGTAAGCCTACCTGCAATTCCACAATAAAGCCACCAGGGGGCGCCATCACACCACGACAAAGCAATTACAACATGCTCTGAATGTTGATGTGATTGTGTACAGTACACTGCCAAAAAGCATGTTTACACGTGTAGGAATTAACCCACTATTAAAAGTGTAACCTTACCTGCAATTCCACAATAAAGCCACGAGGGGGCGCCATCACACCACGACAAAGCAATTACAACATGCTCTGAATGTTGATGTGATTGTGTACAGTACACTGCCAAAAAGCATGTTTACACGTGTAGGAATTAACCCACTATTAAAAGTGTAACCTTACCTGCAATTCCACAATAAAGCCACGAGGGGGCGCCATCACACCACGACAAAGCAATTACAACATGCTCTGAATGTTGATGTGATTGTGTACAGTACACTGCCAAAAAGCATGTTTACACGTGTAGGAATTAACCCACTATTAAAAGTGTAACCTTACCTGCAATTCCACAATAAAGCCACGAGGGGGCGCCATCACACCACGACAAAGCAATTACAACATGCTCTGAATGTTGATGTGATTGTGTACAGTACACTGCCAAAAAGCATGTTTACACGTGTAGGAATTAACCCACTATTAAAAGTGTAACCTTACCTGCAATTCCACAATAAAGCCACGAGGGGGCGCCATCACACCACGACAAAGCAATTACAACATGCTCTGAATGTTGATGTGATTGTGTACAGTACACTGCCAAAAAGCATGTTTACACGTGTAGGAATTAACCCACTATTAAAAGTGTAAGCCTTACCTGCAATTCCACAATAAAGCCACGAGGGGGCGCCATCACACCACGACAAAGCAATTACAACATGCTCTGAATGTTGATGTGATTGTGTACAGTACACTGCCAAAAAGCATGTTTACACGTGTAGGAATTAACCCAGTATTAACAGTGTAAGCCTTACCTGCAATTCCACAATAAAGCCACGAGGGGGCGCCATCACACCACGACAAAGCAATTACAACATGCTCTGAATGTTGATGTGATTGTGTACAGTACACTGCCAAAAAGCATGTTTACACGTGTAGGAATTAACCCACTATTAAAAGTGTAACCTTACCTGCAATTCCACAATAAAGCCACGAGGGGGCGCCATCACACCACGACAAAGCAATTACAACATGCTCTGAATGTTGATGTGATTGTGTACAGTACACTGCCAAAAAGCATGTTTACACGTGTAGGAATTAACCCACTATTAAAAGTGTAACCTTACCTGCAATTCCACAATAAAGCCACGAGGGGGCGCCATCACACCACGACAAAGCAATTACAACATGCTCTGAATGTTGATGTGATTGTGTACAGTACACTGCCAAAAAGCATGTTTACACGTGTAGGAATTAACCCACTATTAAAAGTGTAACCTTACCTGCAATTCCACAATAAAGCCACGAGGGGGCGCCATCACACCACGACAAAGCAATTACAACATGCTCTGAATGTTGATGTGATTGTGTACAGTACACTGCCAAAAAGCATGTTTACACGTGTAGGAATTAACCCACTATTAAAAGTGTAACCTTACCTGCAATTCCACAATAAAGCCACGAGGGGGCGCCATCACACCACGACAAAGCAATTACAACATGCTCTGAATGTTGATGTGATTGTGTACAGTACACTGCCAAAAAGCATGTTTACACGTGTAGGAATTAACCCACTATTAAAAGTGTAACCTTACCTGCAATTCCACAATAAAGCCACGAGGGGGCGCCATCACACCACGACAAAGCAATTACAACATGCTCTGAATGTTGATGTGATTGTGTACAGTACACTGCCAAAAAGCATGTTTACACGTGTAGGAATTAACCCACTATTAAAAGTGTAACCTTACCTGCAATTCCACAATAAAGCCACGAGGGGGCGCCATCACACCACGACAAAGCAATTACAACATGCTCTGAATGTTGATGTGATTGTGTACAGTACACTGCCAAAAAGCATGTTTACACGTGTAGGAATTAACCCACTATTAAAAGTGTAACCTTACCTGCAATTCCACAATAAAGCCACGAGGGGGCGCCATCACACCACGACAAAGCAATTACAACATGCTCTGAATGTTGATGTGATTGTGTACAGTACACTGCCAAAAAGCATGTTTACACGTGTAGGAATTAACCCACTATTAAAAGTGTAAGCCTACCTGCAATTCCACAATAAAGCCACGAGGGGGCGCCATCACACCACAACAAAGCAACTATAACATGACAACAGGTGGGACTCTTGCTCCACCTCTCCCCCACAACTAGACACCCCTACAGGCAAACACACACATACGTAAGGCTTTTTACATACCTCCCAGCAACGCATCCGTCAGCAGCATCGCACGGACCGGCACGGGTCCACACGTTGAAGGAGGCAGAGAAGGCGGCCCTAGACAAACAGGGATTACAATCGCTGCCGGTGAAGAAAGTGACGCGCACCTGCTGAGGGCCGGCTCTGGGTTCTCGAGGACTACAAAGACCTGGTCCAGGTGCTGCAACAGAGGCAGGGAGGTAAGACTGGGCTTCATCTATACCGGGCAACTTTCTGTATTGTCTTTCAGTGTTGATGTGATTGTGTATGTTGTTGTCTCTACCACTCCGAATAGTTGAGCCCAACATTGTGCTACTTACTGATATTTATTAATACTATTTGAAAAAGAAAAAAAAAGGTGAAAAATGGTAAGTTTGCAGAATAGATTTGATGTTTGAGTGCAACAAAGGGACATGATGGCAGCAAGCAGTCTTAAAATGGACACACACACGGGGATTACAATCTCTTCTGGTGAACAAACCGACACGCACCTGGCGAGGGACAGCCCTGGGTTCTCGAGGATTACAAAAACCTCCAGGCGCTGCAGCAGAGACTGGGGGGTAAGACTGGGGTCCTTCTGTACCGGGCGACCTTTCTGTATTGTCTCTCACTGTTGATGTGATTGCAGACAGCAATCAACCTAATTTTAAAATTTCAATGCCATCTGCAATTTCACAATGAAGCCACGTGGGGAGAGTCATCACACCACAACCAAGCAACTGAAACATGCTCTGACTGTTGATGTGGTTGTATATAGTACACTGCCTAAAGGTGTGTTAGACAGGTGAATAAATAACCCAATTTTAAAAATAAAACCACCTGCAATTCCACACTTCATACCACACACCCCACACTAAACAAAACAGTAGCCAAAACAAAATCCAAGTTTCCCAACCAAATTTGGGAAATTTCCTTTTTTTTTTTATAAAAAAAAAAAAAAAAAAAAAAAAAAAAAAAAAAAAGTTTACTTATTCTACAGAAGTTTCCCATGCAGCTGCATTTGTTCAAGCTTTGTATCTAGCGACTATTTTTGTATATTGGGTACTTTATATTTTTTAAATATTTTTTATCCCTTGCTCACATATTCTATCTTCTCATCTGTGTCTTGTCACTGTCATTCTGTCTGTGCTGTGGTAGTTCCTGTCACCAAGACAAATTCCTTGTATGTGCGAACATACTTGGCAATAAAGCTCGTTCTGATTCTGATAAGTTTTACTTATACACATATTGTATTAGCAGAAAGAAATACACATGTAGATGTGCAATTCTTAAGTTAGCTTTTTTCCACCATATAAAATAATGTACATTGCACAAATAGCTGCATAAAACTTTCTGAATATTGATGATTCCTAATCACCTTCTAGTTTTATATAAACAATATATTTAATATAAACATTTGTTACAGTACAGCAGTAGCTGCGTGAAGGTTTAACAGGTATGATCTCAAAGTTATAGCACATGAACATTTACACACCTTACATGAACTTCAGAGAGAACTGGCACAGTGAGTCTGGAAGAAGTGAATTATAATTTAGTAGGGGTGGGTTGGACCACAGTCCTCCTCTGCGGTGGGTCTGGGGTTCAAGTCTTGCTTGGGGTGCCTTGCGATGGACTGGCGTCCCGTCCTGGGTGTGTCCCCTCCCCCTCCAGCTTTACGCCCTGCGTCACCGGGTTGGCTCCGGTTCCCCGCGACCCCGTATGGGACAAGCGGTTCTGAAAACGTGTACGTGTGTGAATTTTAATTTACTAATGCTTGTCATGGTTTCCAGAGAAAACCATTTAGCATGCAAGTGCAGCCTTTCTATCAGCAACACAGAGCTGATATCCACTGGGGGGGCAGGAGCTAATTTTGAGGACCCAAGGTAGGGTTAGAAAGTCAGACACAGAAGATATAAAAGAGATGGCAAGAACAAAGTAAGGATCAAGGACAAGTGCGAGGAGGAACATGAAGTTTTTGTGAGATTCCACAATGACAAGGTAAAAACATTAGATCAGCTGCAGTAATTTGTAAATAATGGGTTGTCATTTTGCTATTAAAATGCTCACGTAAATACTTCACTCAGACATTTTTCTGTAGATCCATGTATCGTTTTGGAGTAGTTTACCAGGAGATTCTTTTCCAATTCAGATGGACGCTGAGCACAGATACTCTTCCAGTCGGTTGTTGCGGGTGTGGTTCAAAGAGCCATGGGGGAGATCCGAAGGGTAAAGGACAAGAACCAATCCCTGAGGTGAATTTTATTGTTCTGCTTCACTCTGTTAAAGACTTCGATTGAATACAGGTGTGGCGAATAGAGCTGGGTTTGTCCAAAGTTGCGCCCTTTATGGTCATTTAGAATATTGCCTCCAATGGTCATTACAATGCCAGTAATTAATAACATGCTGAAAAAAGCCTGTACTCCTCATTCTTGGAATATGGCTATTAAAAAAAAAAAAAAAAAAAAAAAAAAAAAAAAACCAACCCTGGATGAGAATGAAGGGATTCAGTTGCTGGATTTCAGCACAAACTGCTGGTGATTATGAGAACATTGGAACCACTTAAAGCAAATTAAAAGCACACCCCAAGGTTCAAATCTTTGAAACCTTCATCCCCCCCATGGATCAGAGTGGATTACCAGAACATTAAAAGTGTCTGGTGCAACAAACTGCCCAGTGCGGCACAGAAAATTTCCCCATCCATCGCTTAAACTGTTTAAAAATCTTTACTCAATAAATAAACAATAAAAAGTGGCATGCCACTACTAAAACTGTCACATCCCCACCCGCACCACAATCGGCAGCACCTGGCTCCGATTAAACGCTTGACGGTAATCAGCATACTTGTCTTTAGAAGACACTCCTCAGCCACACATCTCGTTGAGACATCTGACTTTGCTATGCTAACAGCATTTATCCTGTTCCCTGTTGTTTGTTCTTGATGTCTGACCATTTGCCTTGCTTCCTGACTATGTCCATGAGTCTCTGCAGTGTAAACATTACATGATGGAATCTTTAAAACACACAAAAAAAAAAAAACATACCCCATGGCAAAAAGTCACAAATAAACTTGTCCGGCAACTCTACTGCACAAGAGAGGCGGTTCCCTGGCCTGTTCCCAAGGTGTTGCTGTACACCTTACCTATCATTTTCTTTGCATGTTTCTCTTTTCACATCATCTCCCCCATTTAGACATTTTGATACGATATATAAACAATGCAAATAACCAAATACACCAAATAAAAAACAATTTTAAATTGGTAAGAAAACACCCACATATGTAATGAAAACTCTACTACAATAAACCAAAAAAAGATGATAAATACAAACACACCACACAGTAATTTTCAAAGACTACTTCAAAGTACAATAAATTACTGTAAGTTATAAAATTGTGCAATTAAATATAGTGCGTAAAGAGACAGTTGCACCCTCTTATGCACAGGAGATATGTTCCGAGGCCCCCGCTGGATGCCTGAAACCGTGGATAGCACTGAACCCTATATATAGTCCGTTTTTTCCTAACAGAAGCAGAAGAAATAAAACTAAGAACGCTACTAAGTGACCAATGGGCAGGTAGCGTATACAGCACGGATACGCTGGACAAGGGGATGATTGACGTAATGGCGCGAGATTTCATCATGCTGCTCAGAATGGAGCGCAGACAGACTTAAGTCAAGCATCACTCCCAGACTCTTAGCTAAGGAAGTAGGCAAAATGAACGAGTTTCCCACTTTGATGGAGAGGCCATGACAGGAAGACAGGCTAGCTGCGAAGTGTAGGATCTCTGTTCACCAGTGATATCAACAGCCTATACACGAACATTGCAACAGACCTGGGCCTGAGAGCAGTAAAGAACACCATTCTAAGGTACCCAGACCACAATGGACCAGACACTGAACTCCTACAATTACTGGAAATCAGTGTCATCAGGAATAATTCTGAATTTAACAAACAAGTCTACCTACAGATACAGCGGACAGCAATGGGTTTAAAAAAAAAAAAAAAAGAAAAACTTGCCCTGGCCTATGCTAACATCTACATGGCAGACTGGGAGGAAACTCTATTTATGAAATGCCCAAACAGACCACTCCAGTGCTACAGATACCTGGGTGACATTTTCAGGGTCTGGCACCATGGCCACGAGGATTTTGACACACTCATGAACACACACACCACTCCAAAATAACAATAAAACAACACTGAGACACACAGGAAGTAAACTTCCTGGACACCACAGTCCATTACAGTAAACCTCAAGGTGGCTTTAAAAACACTCGAGACCAAGGTTTACTTTAAAAGCACTGACACACACTGTCTACCGCACAAATCCAGCTTCCAGCCCAAACGCACCTTCCAAGGATTGATCAAGTCCCAACTCATCAGGTTCCACCGAATATGCTCAGAGAAAACAGAGTTCAACAACACCACCGGAACTCTGTTCCGAGCTCTTAGACCGAGGGAATAGGTTCCGGAGACATATCAAGTCACAGACAATTAACTCAATATAGGAAGGCCATGGTAGCAGGGTGACTCACACTGAAAAGGTCATCCCACTAATATAAATAATGTGTCGGCAGAATGATATTTTGGCTCCTTTTCCAAAAAGCGTTATGCTCAATTACAGTTGTATGCTCAACGCAAACCAAATGTGCATCTTACGGGTGAACACGAATTTACCTTAGATAGAAAGGCAATAATTCCAGTAAATTATTGCACCAGCAAGATGGTGTGTGTTGTGTGCTTGAAGCAGGGGAGGAGACACAGAGCTGTTTTACCGGGGGGGGGGGGCTTCTTCTGGGCCGAAAGGAAGAGAGAATCCACCCAGTGTTCGATAACGAAGAGTTTTACTCGGCTGGGTGCTGCCCCAGTGCATGCAGTTCTGCACAGAGAATTTCACCAGAGAAGTTTTTGGTCCTGCTTTACTGCTCTTTCCCCTTCTCTATCTACTGCACACTCGGACCGTCTGCTTTCAGGAAGGAGGAGATGCTGTGTGACCAATAATGAGTGGACCAGCTTTTGAAAAGCAGCTCGCCAGCATTTTGACTGACATCCCAAACTCTATGAGCTGCCACCCTGCATCCAAAGACTCTCCAACCTTGCCCGACTTCTCAGCCACAGATATGGGTTTCTACAGAAGACAGACGGGGCACAGCCAACATGAGTACTATCAGAGCCAGACCTACTCACAATCTGTGAACCCCTACTCGTACCACCAGTTTAACCCGAACGGAATGGGGGGCCCGGGGGCATAACCCACAAAGTCAGAATACACCTACAGTAACTCATACAAGCAATACGGACATTATAAACAGGGAGCTGCAGACACCACCCCAGGACACTGGTAAGTCTGAACTTTCCACAAATATAAACCCATGTAGACTATGATAATGTAATCTTTAATATGAGCTTTCAACACCAGCAAAACATATTCATTTTTCCTTAAACCAGCCCTTGGACTATCAGAGAAAAGCAGCTTGCTTACTAGAGCTTATAGGTTTTCACTGTATCTTACATAGCTTTTTTAACATAACTTATATGTCCCTATATACTTTATCTGAAAACATATCATATGTCCAATGATTTAAGAATACTCACATTTATTACTTTCGTAGTTTCATTTTGAATACCCCCCCCCCCCCACTCCCCTTTGGTGAAACTGAAATGTTGAGTGTGTACAGTAGCTGTTGCTAATATGTGGTTCATTTTATCCATCACACTGTATCGTATGTATATGCTGCACCTGTACATTGTTTGGAAAGCAAGGAATAGAGAACTCACGTGGTCATGCACACGCTCTCGGTTCAGTCCCTGAATGATGGTGTTATCATAGTCTGTTGAAGACAATGAGGACACACTGGGAGATGTTGGGCCTCTTCTTGGTGCTCCAGATGATCCTGAAGTGCTGGGGCAATTTTGCAATGGAGAAGATGGACTCACACCCACATCACTCAGCATGATGTACACTAACTTGATTGTACTTCTGTCCCGTATGTCTTGTACTGATGTAACATTCATGAATTCATTACTGAAGTCAGGATCCACGAACTGAATACCAAAGTCTCGTTCAATTCCAAATGCTTGGCAAATTGTACTGTGAAACTCCTTTAAAGTTTCTGGCCTTCCCGAATGGAGAAGCCATTAGAAGAAGCCATTTTAAAGCCATCATTGTCCACGATGACTCTGAGCTTCATATGCCGTGCCGTTAAAATGTTGTTAAATCAATATTTGGTAATGTTGTTACTTCAGTACAACATTTTCACAGTTCACTCAAAACATGAAGAGTTTAGCTATCTACACATGACCTGTGACAGGTTGACTCTATGCTGCAATTAGCCATTATACTACTATAGGAAAAACAAAGACACAGAACCACATCTAGCAAGAAGCTGAAAGTTGAAGAAGATGAAAGAAATGTGTACCGGTACTTTTTTCAGCATGAATGTAAACAGCACTTCAGTGTGAATTATAAGATGACGACTTACTGATGTTGAGCTCCTCCTTCTTCCCTATATATTTTTCCTTCAATTTTGCTTTTTTTTTTAATGGTCATTTGCTGTACCATAACCGTGGTAACAATAAAGAAAGAAAAAACTGATACCACACAATTACAGAAATTTATCCGCAGCTGTTGCAGATCTATGGAGCTGTGGTGTTGGAGATTCTATTCAGTGTGCTCTCATGTTGGTGAAGTATCGATCACATGACCTTTGTTGTGCGTGATGTGTTCTGATGAAGCACGTATGTAAATAAATGTTCTCCCCTTCCGGTTTAAGCAAACCGATGGTGTGAGCGTGTACTTTGTTACCTGTGTTAAGTATAATCTATTTACCACTTCTCAAACGCAGAGATGGCTGCGCCAACAGGTTATGGGCCCAGAAGAGAAGTAGGTAATAGACTGAGTAGACTGTGTTTCGACGGAGACGAAAAGAATTACGAACTTTGGGAGACAAAGTTTTTGGGGCACCTGCGTTTGCTGGGACTGAAAGAGACCATATTGAAAGTCCCCACACCGAGCGATAGAGACAGCGCGGACGAAGATGAGATTGACGACACTGATAAAAATGAAGAAGCCTACGCGGAATTGATCCAGTTTTTGGATGATAAAAGTCTTTCCCTTATAATGAGAGAAGCTGCAGATGACGGAAGAAAGGCGCTGCAAATACTAAGGGGCTACTATGCAGGAAAAGGGAAGCCGCGAATTATTAACCTGTACACAGAATTAACATCCCTTCAGAAAACTGCAAAGGAAAGTATTACGGATTACATTATTCGGGCAGAAACAGCCATTACCGCTCTGAGGAATGCTGAGGAGACGCTCACTGACGGACTGTTGATTGCAATGATTCTTAAAGGTTTGCCAGAATCGTTTAAACCATTCGCAGTTCATGTAACACAGAGTGATGAAACTATGACTTTTGCAGAATTTAAGACAAAGCTTAGAAGTTTTGAAAACACTGAAAAGTATGCTAGGTCAAATGACGACAACGTTATGAAAGCGAGTGGTGCAGCTCCTGTGAGAAGAGGAGAGAGAGAGAAAAACGCAGACCCTGATAATATTACGTTATAATTGCGGTCAAAAAGGACATAAAGCCCGGAGATGTCCAAATGAACGTCGTAAAAGTCAAAAACAGTGGTGTAGCTATTGCAAAAGCTCAACACACAAAGACGCATCTTGCAGACGCAAAAGAAGGGACGACGCAAAACAAGCGACGCATGAAGAGGACGCAGATAAACATGCTGCATTTGTCTTCAAAACGTGTGATTATCAACTAGACGGGCTGAAACATAAAGGACTAATGGTTGATACGGGAGCAACATCACACATAATTACCAACATCGGAAAGTTTAAGAAATTTGACGAGACTTTCCAAACGGGCAAACATTTCATTGAGCTTGCGGACGGGACAAGAGCGAGTGGCGTTGCGCTGAAGAGAGGTGACGCGGAGATATGTTTGATTGACAGTGAAGGAAAGCAAGTGAGTACAACGCTAAAGAAAGCACTGTACATTCCTTCATATCCACAAGACATATTCTCTGTTAAAGCAGCGACTGCCAATGGGGCTTCTGTTCGTTTTCGACAAGGACATGACGAGCTCATCCACAAGGATGGCACGAGATTTGAAATAAAAGAGTATAATAGACTGTACTATCTAAACACTATAGATAAGGGAGGAGATTATTGTAACGGCTGTTACGACATTCAAACTTGGCACGAAATCCTCGGCCACTGCAACTATGATGATGTTTCCAAGTTGCCAGATATTGTGGAAGGAATGGAAATCAAAGGAAAGATTGACAAGTCCAAACTGCACTGTGAAGTCTGCACACAAGGCAAATTTGCGCAAAGCAGGAACAGAGAACCCGATGCACGTGCCAAAGTCCCACTTGAACTTGTGCACACAGACTTGGCTGGTCCTATTCAACCAGAGGCTAAAGATGGTCACAGGTATGCACTTGTATTTGTTGATGATTTCTCAGGCACAATATTTGTTTACTTCCTGAAAGCGAAAAGTGACACTGTAAAGGCTACGGAAAAATTCCTAGCAGACACTGCTCCTTATGGTACTGTAAAGTGCATTAGGTCAGATAATGGCACTGAATTCACAGCAACAAATTTTCGGTCATTGCTAAGCAAAAATCGCATTAAACATGAGACCTCTGCACCGTATTCACCCCACCAAAACGGTACTGCTGAAAGAAGTTGGCGAACATTGTTTGAAATGGCCAGATGCATGCTCATTGAGAGTAAATTACCAAAAGAGTTATGGACTTACGCTGTGATGACTGCTGCAGTAATTTGCAACAGATGCATTAATAACAGAGTAAAGCAGACTCCATACTACATGTTGACAGGAAGAAAACCGGATCTTTCAAAGATGAGAGTTTTTGGATCCATGTGCTATGCATACAAACACGACAGAAAGAAGCTAGATTCACGTTGTGAGAAGGGAATATTTGTTGGGTATGACAAGAATAGCCCTTCATACCTAGTGTATTACACAGACACTGGAAGAGTCCTTAAACACAGGCTTGTCAAATTCTTCAAGAAATGTGCTGTCGAGCAGCAAACTCAAACTGACCCACAAATACCAGATGAGGATGTTTATGGGGGAAGTTATTTGCCATCTAAGGTAAGAACAAACATCACTGAACAGAGTTCAGGGAAGTCTCAAGATAGTGGAGACAAAACAGATCTTCAAAATGATGATCAGACTGAAAATATTCAGAATAGATGCAACCCCAAAAGGAACAGGAAAGCTCCCCAATACTTATCTGACTACGTAACTGATATTGAAGATGATGATCAGATACTTACTAATATTGACTACTGTTACAGAATGTGTAATGTACCACAAACCTTCAAGGAAGCCATGAGTTCAACCAAATCACAGATCTGGATTAAAGCCATGGAAGAAGAGATGGATTCTCTAAAAGAAAATGGAACTTTTACGTTGATGGCTCTACCCGAAGGCAAACATGCAGTGGGGGGTAGATGGGTCTATGCAATCAAGAACAATGCAGATAACAATGAAACATATAAGGCTAGATATGTTGCTAAGGGTTATAGTCAAGTAATGGGAAGAGACTATAAGGAAACCTTTTCTCCAACAGCAAATATCACATCAGTTCGTGTCTTGATGCAAATGGCAGCACAGTATGACCTTGTTCTACATCAGATGGATGTGAAAACGGCTTACTTACATGCTCCAATTGATTGTGAGATCTATGTGGAACAGCCAGAAGGTTTTGAGGTAAAATCAAATACTGGTGAAAAACTTGTCTGTAAACTGAACAAGTCATTGTATGGTCTGAAACAGTCAGGTAGAAACTGGAATAAGTTACTGCATGATTACCTGAGTGAAAATGACTTTATGCAAAATCCTGCAGACTCTTGTGTCTACAGCAGACAAACTGGAAAAGAGAGAGTGATGCTAATAATCTGGGTTGATGATCTGATTATTGCTTCTAGTACCAACGAGTTACTAAATGGTGTGAAAAGGATGCTGACAGCTAAATTCAAGATGAAAGACCTTGGTAAATTAAAACATTTCCTAGGCATTGATTTTGAGCAAATGGATGGAGTTGTGAAAATTAATCAAAAGGGGTACATCTTAAAAATACTGGAAAGGTTCAACATGTCGAATAGTAAGTCCAGATCGACCCCATGTGAACAAAAGCTAGAGTATAACGGTGATGGAAACTCTGTAAACCACACAAAGTATCGTGAAGCAGTAGGTAGTTTGACCTATCTAATGACATGTACTAGACCAGATCTTAGTTGGGCTGTGAGTAAACTGTCTCAATCTATGTCAAAACCAAATGAGCAACACTGGTGTACAGTGAAGCATGTGATGAGGTATCTGAAAGGTACAGTAAACCAAGAACTGACGTACAAGAAGAGTAACGAGAAGCTGAAACTTACGGCATACAGCGATGCTGACTGGGCATCAGATCCAAATGACAGACGAAGTACGACTGGATACTGTTTTAGTCTAACCAAAAATGGTCCCCTCATTTCCTGGAAGTCAAAGAAGCAGCCTACAGTTGCTTTGTCAACATGCGAAGCGGAATATATGGCACTGGCTGCGACCACACAAGAAAGTCTGTACCTTGTACAATTGATGAATGGACTGGAAAATGGATGTCAGTATGCACCGGTAAAAATCTTTGAGGATAACCAAGGTGCAATTGCTCTTTCCAAAAACCCTGTTTGTCGACAAAGATGTAAACACGTTGACGTTAGGTACCACTTCATTCGATCAGCAATTAGTGATGGTAAAATAACAATTGAGTACTGTCCAACAACAGAAATGGTTGCTGATGTGATGACTAAACCAATGACGAAGTATAAGAAAGAAAAGTTTGAAAGCTTTATGTTTGGGGCATAAATGTTGCTGATACAGGGATGTAACTGTGTGTTGTATTGTAAATGGACCTGTAGAGAATGAGAGCAAGTGCGGGTGTTGGAGATTCTATTCAGTGTGCTCTCATGTTGGTGAAGTATCGATCACATGACCTTTGTTGTGCGTGATGTGTTCTGATGAAGCACGTATGTAAATAAATGTTCTCCCCTTCCGGTTTAAGCAAACCGATGGTGTGAACGTGTACTTTGTTACCTCCGTTAAGTATAATCTATTTACCACTTCTCAAACGCAGAGATGGCTGCGCCAACATGTGGTTTAAAACATTGTTTTAAACTGAATGACCGCTGAAATACTGCTGCCATCAGTATCGCTTTTTAAGTGTTTGTTAAATGCACTTACTAAAACAATATGGGATCCCCAAAAAGTTCTGTTCCACATGATTACACCAAGATTAGACATGAAGAGCCTGCAATTGAAATAAACTAAAAATGAACAGGAATTAGCTAAATGGGCAAGCCTGTTCACAAAGAAAATGTAGTTGTCCAGTTAGTAATGACTAACTTGTGTGTCTACAACATGCCTGTGTGACTCACATCAGGTCACTTACTTGTGAAGATGTTAAGTCCAAATTTTCGTTATTTACATATGAAATATGCAACAAATGCCAGTTTTTAGGAGAGAAGACAATTTTCAGCAATAATTCTTTTGTTTATTAACTTATATTATTTCTTAATTCACTGGTGGAATATTTTCTAGCAAAGTGTAATTTCTCTGATGAGCTGTAATTTTTACGAAATCACTTACACAGCATTTAGAAATTATGCTTTCAAAGCTTAAGCTAATCACACAGACAAAACTTGTAGTACTTTGGTTTGATAGTACATTAGAATTTCTGATGAAAGCAGAGCACAAAACAGAACTAAAAAAAACGTTAACCTACCAGCTAGCAAAAAATCGGATATCTCGACGTCCCCGCGTCGTGTGCCCACCATTTCACAACCTTGACTAGTAGCAGCTCCTACCACGTTAAGTCTAAGACATATACTGTATTTAAGTATAAAAATAAAAAAAAAAAAAATTACACACCCATGGCATGGCTACAAATTGCTTACTTACCAAAAATGAGGATCCTTGGACAGGGTTATACCGAATTTACGTAACGCGCAGTACTGTTGCAAACCCTTGATAGTGAAAAAGATCCCCACCTCCACGACACAAAAAAGCGGGAAAACGTATATAGACATGCGCAGAGAGAACAGTATGTCGAAAGTTCATTGAACAGTTTTTTCAAATTACCTTTAATTGAATAAAATTTACTTGTTTTCAATATAGCAAGTACATTTTTAAATTAATTTAAAAACATCTGTAGTATTAAATTACACATTAAAATCTATAAATTAAAAGTTCCCAAAAGCGACTCTTTCACGATGTGAGTTCTTCTTGCATACATCTACTATGCATACCGAAAATTTCGAAATGGTGGGCACAAGAAAACGCGGGGATGAGATAATCCGAGTTTTCTAGCTGGTAGGTTAGGTTATTTCTTAATTCACTGGTGGAATATTTTCTAGCAAGTGTGTAATTTCTCTGATGAGCTATAATTTTTACGAAATCACTTGCAGCATTTAGAAATGATGCTTTCAAAGCTAAACTTAACTATGACACAGACAACTTGTAGTACTTTGGTTAGTACATTAGAATTTCTGATGAAACAAAGCAGAGCATAATAAACAGAACTAAAAAAACGTTAACCTACCAGCTAGCAAACTCGGATTATCTCATCCCCGCGTTTTCTTGTGCCCACCATTTCGAAATTTTCGGTATGCAATGCATAGTAGATCATGTATGCAAGACGAACTCTCACATCGTCGTTGAAACTGAAAGAGTCGCTTTTGGGAACTTTTAATTTATAGATTTTAATGTGTAATTTAATACTACAGATGTTTTTAAATTAATTTAAAAATGTACTTGCTATATTGAAAACAAGTAAATTTTATTCAATTAAAGGTAATTTGAAAAAACTGTTCAATGAACTTTCGACATACTGTTCTCTCTGCGCATGTCTATATATACGTTTTCCCGCTTTTTTATGTCGTGGAGGTGGGGATCTTTTTCACTATCAAGGGTTTGCAACAGTACTGCGCGTTACGTAAATTCGGTATAACCCTGTCCAAGGATCCTCATTTTTGGTAAGTAAGCAATTTTTAGCCATGCCATGGCTGTGTAATTTTTTTTTTTTATTTTTATACTTAAATACAGTATATGTCTTAGACTTAACGTGGTCGGAGCTGCTACCAGTGAAGGTTGTGAAATGGTGGGCACACGACGCGGGGACGTCGAGATATCCGATTTTGCTAGCTGGTAGGTTAACGTTTTTTTTAGTTCTGTTTTGTGCTCTGCTTTCATCAGAAATTCTAATGTACTATCAAACCAAAGTACTACAAGTTGTCTATGTGATAGTTAAGTTTAGCTTTGAAAGCATAATTTCTAAATGCTGTAAGTGATTTCGTAAAAATTACAGCTCATCAGAGAAATTACACTTTGCTAGAAAATATTCCACCAGTGAATTAAGAAATAATATAAGTTAATAAACAAAAGAATTATTGCTGAAAATTGTCTTCTCTCCTAAAAACTGGCATTTGTTGCATATTTCATATGTAAATAACGAAAATTTGGACTTAACATCTTCACAAGTAAGTGACCTGATGTGAGTCACACAGGCATGTTGTAGACACACAAGTTAGTCATTACTAACTGGACAACTACATTTTCTTTGTGAACAGGCTTGCCCATTTAGCTAATTCCTGTTCATTTTTAGTTTATTTCAATTGCAGGCTCTTCATGTCTAATCTTGGTGTAATCATGTGGAACAGAACTTTTTGGGGATCCCATATTGTTTTAGTAAGTGCATTTAACAAACACTTAAAAAGCGATACTGATGGCAGCAGTATTTCAGCGGTCATTCAGTTTAAAACAATGTTTTAAACCACAACTCCATAGATCTGCAACAGCTGCGGATAAATTTCTGTAATTGTGTGGTATCAGTTTTTTCTTTCTTTATTGTTACCACGGTTATGGTACAGCAAATGACCATTAAAAAAAAAAGCAAAATTGAAGGAAAAATATATAGGGAAGAAGGAGGAGCTCAACATCAGTAAGTCGTCATCTTATAATTCACACTGAAGTGCTGTTTACATTCATGCTGAAAAAAGTACCGGTACACATTTCTTTCATCTTCTTCAACTTTCAGCTTCTTGCTAGATGTGGTTCTGTGTCTTTGTTTTTCCTATAGTAGTATAATGGCTAATTGCAGCATAGAGTCAACCTGTCACAGGTCATGTGTAGATAGCTAAACTCTTCATGTTTTGAGTGAACTGTGAAAATGTTGTACTGAAGTAACAACATTACCAAATATTGATTTAACAACATTTTAACGGCACGGCATATGAAGCTCAGAGTCATCGTGGACAATGATGGCTTTAAAATGGCTTCTTCTAATGGCTTCTCCATTCGGGAAGGCCAGAAACTTTAAAGGAGTTTCACAGTACAATTTGCCAAGCATTTGGAATTGAACGAGACTTTGGTATTCAGTTCGTGGATCCTGACTTCAGTAATGAATTCATGAATGTTACATCAGTACAAGACATACGGGACAGAAGTACAATCAAGTTAGTGTACATCATGCTGAGTGATGTGGGTGTGAGTCCATCTTCTCCATTGCAAAATTGCCCCAGCACTTCAGGATCATCTGGAGCACCAAGAAGAGGCCCAACATCTCCCAGTGTGTCCTCATTGTCTTCAACAGACTATGATAACACCATCATTCAGGGACTGAACCGAGAGCGTGTGCATGACCACGTGAGTTCTCTATTCCTTGCTTTCCAAACAATGTACAGGTGCAGCATATACATACGATACAGTGTGATGGATAAAATGAACCACATATTAGCAACAGCTACTGTACACACTCAACATTTCAGTTTCACCAAAGGGGAGTGGGGGGGGGGGGTATTCAAAATGAAACTACGAAAGTAATAAATGTGAGTATTCTTAAATCATTGGACATATGATATGTTTTCAGATAAAGTATATAGGGACATATAAGTTATGTTAAAAAAGCTATGTAAGATACAGTGAAAACCTATAAGCTCTAGTAAGCAAGCTGCTTTTCTCTGATAGTCCAAGGGCTGGTTTAAGGAAAAATGAATATGTTTTGCTGGTGTTGAAAGCTCATATTAAAGATTACATTATCATAGTCTACATGGGTTTATATTTGTGGAAAGTTCAGACTTACCAGTGTCCTGGGGTGGTGTCTGCAGCTCCCTGTTTATAATGCCCGTATTGCTTGTATGAGTTACTGTAGGTGTATTCTGACTTTGTGGGTTATGCCCCCGGGCCCCCCATTCCGTTCGGGTTAAACTGGTGGTACGAGTAGGGGTTCACAGATTGTGAGTAGGTCTGGCTCTGATAGTACTCATGTTGGCTGTGCCCCGTCTGTCCTCTGTAGAAACCCATATCTGTGGCTGAGAAGTCGGGCAAGGTTGGAGAGTCTTTGGATGCAGGGTGGCAGCTCATAGAGTTTGGGATGTCAGTCAAAATGCTGGCGAGCTGCTTTTCAAAAGCTGGTCCACTCATTATTGGTCGCACAGCATCTCCTCCTTCCTGAAAGCAGACGGTCCGAGTGTGCAGTAGATAGAGATGGGGAAAGAGCAGTAAAGCAGGACCAAATCCTTCAAAAAACTTCTCTGGTGAAATTCTCTGTGCAGAACTGCATGCACTGGGGCAGCACCCAGCCGAGTAAAACTCTTCGTTATCGAACACTGGGTGGATTCTCTCTTCCTTTCGGCCCAGAAGAAGCCCCCCCCCCGGTAAAACAGCTCTGTGTCTCCTCCCCTGCTTCAAGCACACAGCACACACAACACACACCATCTTGCTGGTGCAATAATTTACTGGAATTATTGCCTTTCTATCTAAGGTAAATTCGTGTTCACCCGTAAGATGCACATTTGGTTTGCGTTGAGCATACAACTGTAATTGAGCATATAACGCTTTTTGGAAAAGGAGCCAAAGTATCATTCTGCCGACACATTATTTATATTAGTGGGATGACCTTTTCAGTGCGAGTCACCCTGCTACCATGGCCTTCCTATATTGAGTTCATTGTCTGTGACTTGATATGTCTCCGGAACCTATTCCCTCGGTCTAAGAGCTCGGAACAGAGTTCCGGTGGTGTTGTTGAACTCTGTTTTCTCTGAGCATATTCGGTGGAACCTGATGAGTTGGGACTTGATCAATCCTTGGAAGGTGCGTTTGGGCTGGAAGCTGGATTTGTGCGGTAGACAGTGTGTGTCAGTGCTTTTAAAGTAAACCTTGGTCTCGAGTGTTTTTAAAGCCACCTTGAGGTTTACTGTAATGGACTGTGGTGTCCAGGAAGTTTACTTCCTGTGTGTCTCAGTGTTGTTTTATTGTTATTTTGGAGTGGTGTGTGTTCATGAGTGTGTCAAAATCCTCGTGGCCATGGTGCCAGACCCTGAAAATGTCACCCAGGTATCTGTAGCACTGGAGTGGTCTGTTTGGGCATTTCATAAATAGAGTTTCCTCCCAGTCTGCCATGTAGATGTTAGCATAGGCCAGGGCAAGTTTTTATTTGTTTTTAAACCCATTGCTGTCCGCTGTAGGAGGGGGACACAGTGGCGCAGTGGGTTGGACGGGGTGCTGCTCTGCGGTTGGTCTGGGGTTCGAATCCCACTTGGGGTGTCTTGCGACAGACTGGTGTCCTGTCCTGGGTGTGTCCTCTCCAGCCTTAGGCTCTGAGTTGCTGGGTTTGGCTCCGGTTCCCTGTGACCCCGTATGGGCCAAGCGCTTCAGAAAGCGCGTGTGTGTGTGTGTGTGTGTGTGTGTGTGTGTGTGTGTGTGTGTGTGTGTGTGTGTGTGTTTACCTGTCTCATCACACCTTTTGGAAAATCTCCCTTTTTTAAGGCATCCCTGTGAGGGTATGGACGACGGATGGAAGCAGCAGTGGAGAATTGAAGTAGTGGACCAAAAGGTTTATTTCCCTTTACTAAAAAGTATTCTTCAAAACACATGAACCCTCAACCAAGTACAAAACAAACATAAAGTTATAAAGAACATGAGGCCTATGAGCCATGGACTTAGCCCTTATATCAATATTAATGCATAACTCTCCTATTCACTGCATGAGAGTAACTACATAAGTTTGTATCAAGCTCTCTCACTAGTGCCCTAATACAAACCTATATAGCTATAGCTCCGCCCTCTGCTTATACCATAACAGCCTCAATTTATTTCAAAATACATTTCCCCCAAAAATTACATCTAAAATAAATACTAAAACATACAAACAATACTAAACATTTTTTACTATAAAAATCCCTACATACATCTTATAAAAACATTTCACACTACACAGTAAAACACCCCTACCTAGTTGGTTGTGCCCAAGGACTCCCCCCTAGATATACCCCAAATAGTTGACTCCATCGGGTTTACAACACAAGGCACCAAACACAACAGAACACCAGACAGCTACATGGTAAGGAAAAAGTCTACAGAAATGTTCTTCTAAAAACAATAAATACATTCACTCTCCACACAGTTACATATACCTGCCATATCTTTATAAAAGAAATATTAGTTAATGACAACCAGACAGATACCGGTAGGCCTTTCCCGGCACCCAATCTAGTTCAAACAAACAGTGTTAAATGGAATACGGAACCAGAACAAACAATATAACAATACAAGATAAAATGCATGTGACAGGCAACAGCAACAAGGTTTAGCGTTACATTGTTGGTACTTTGCCGGCATCTTGCTGATTCCTTGGAACAACTTGCCTGTCACAGCTCAGTCTGTGACAATCCCTCTCTTATGATTAAGTGGTGCACGGACTGTA